>NW_025937130.1:0-1544 GCF_000764305.2 Hyalella azteca
GACGCCTTGCAAACATATCGTCAGACTTTACCGCACGCTGAGTCTAAAACATCAGGACGGACGGAGTTCTTGCGAAGAATAGAGAGTCCTAATAGCATTTCATCCCTTGCTTCTTACCGACCAGATATGAAACCATTGAAATCAGCGATGAAACATACGGCTAAGCATGAGGAGGAGCAGTCAACGGCCTTCTAAAGTTATTTCGAAACTGAATTATTTGAATGGTGACTAAAATACAATAAACTGAATTATTTGAAGGGTGACACATATATAAATGACATTAAATACTTTCATCAGAAATTGCTTTAATGTAATATATTGAAAATCTTTTTTTGATCTAAAGAATGCTTTTATTTACCTATTTATATGACGTATAGATAAAAAATATTTTTAGTCAGAGTTCTTTTTCAAGATTAGGAAATTGACGTTGCAAGAACAATTTCTTCGTCCGAAAAATTAATGCAAACAGCCAAGACTCGCAAATTCCGTACTAAATTTCGTAATTTTCTGAAATTGGATAAAATTCTGACGAAACGCGATAGATAATCGCGTTTAAAAGTCATCGTCGCGGACGATTGGCATAGGCAGAAACGTAAAATTAAACGCTTAACAATGAGACTCTTTAGCAATGGAAATCACCAGCAGGAGAGAAAGAAATTGAAAATCGGTAATCGTAAATTTGATTCGATCTTTAAACTCAAATTCGACACCAGATTTGTCGATATGTTTTTGAAGTGCCCTTTAATTGATCTTTGGAAAATTTTGCTTTAGCCGCATTGGCAGAAAATTACCACAGATCATGGAAAAATATTTTATTTTCAGTGGCTCGGAAATATTTGACATATGTAAAAAGAAGTAAGATAATTTCAACCAATCAGATACTTACTGATTTCTGATTACTTGGATTACTTGCGCGTATCTAATCCGATTTCCTTAAGCACGTTCAAGATATTCATTCCACGATTAATCGAATTACTTTACGAGTTTCGCTGGTTTATAGAAAGGAATACTATATAAAATATAAGAATGAGTCCTGAGACAGACTAGCTCATCGTGGGCCTTATATGCGCCCCGTAATTCAGTCGGCATTTGAATTAAATGGGAAATGAATTTTTCATGAGCTTACGCTCATTTGCACTTACATTTCCAGATTCCGAATTTGCGATTCGATGTGTAACATGTTGCTTTTCTATGCAACTCTTATATGAATGTTAATTAAGTATGACCTGAGGGTGGTTCTTCTGTAGCGGGATCCGAGGATATAGAGGAACAGCGTAAACGATTATATAATATACTTGTAGGATTATAGTTCGGCTTACAGTTAAAGATAATCTAAGTTTATAAGTTGGAGCTTTAACAATGATGTCTTCGGCGTCCAGTTGAAGTAAATAAATGCATGAGTCTATAGAGTGTATCCGCGTGGCGTTCTCCACTCAGACATTGAGCTAGCGTTACTGTCCTGTTTGACATGGACAGGAGCAATGGGGTATACCGTAGCGGTCCTCGCCCAAGACTGAAGTTAATCGCTTGAAACAGAGCTTTTA
>NW_025937131.1:0-17372 GCF_000764305.2 Hyalella azteca
ATCTTTGCTCAGGCCTTTAGAAGTTGTAGGCGCTGAAGGTAGTAGACCCTCTGCCGCTAGATATTTTCTACGATGCTAGAGAATAGATATTTTCTGCTAGATATTCTTTGTAGTGAGTTCGATGAGAAACACGATAAATTGATAATAATTTCAATTGATAATAGAATTTCAGTGAACAGATGAAAGGATCTTGATGATCAAATTGAACAGTTCTTTTCACAAGATTTTGTGGAAGACTCCTGCGGCCAAGCATTTTCCCAAAATAAAAGAAAGTGGCTTATGTGGGTCACCCTGACCCAAAATGATGGAAACTGTGGGTCAGGGTGACCCACATAGAATAAGTAAATCCCGATGAAATTTAACGAAGATTTCCCTAATAATGAAAAGTAGGCGCTTGGTAGGTTTGTGTAAAATGTAAGCTCGATAAAATTAAACATATTTTCGTGAACATAACTAGTTCATTAACAACCTGCTAGCTAATGACTACTTGGAACTAGTTCCAGAAGCAAAATAAAACTATACGTAATTGTATTTAATTGTTGATTGCCATATCAATGACTTTTCTTGAATGATAATTTATTGACAGGTCTTGATATGGCGACCAATCTCTTTGGTGTTTTGTTAAGGTTCAGATAGGAAATTTTTGCATTGACTGGTGATATTCGTAAAATTTTCTATCAAGTCAGGTTTCCGAACACCAGAGGGAGTATCTACGCTATTTTTGGTAAGCTGAAAGTATATGGACTTGTCTTGCGAAACGAAGAAAACTTGTGTTACTTCGCACTGAAAAAGACTTGTAGAATGGCTGCGATTGTTTGCGATAAATTCAACGGTATTGAATTCAGGGGCGGTGTAGCTGCAGCTTGGACGCATTTATTCATCTTTTATTTTAATTATTCTTGTAGCATTTTTTCATCCGGGTATTATATTATATTTTCAGTATCGCTACGTCACCACGTGTCACTTTCGTTCCCTACGCTGACCGGGGCCATACTTTCAAAACTCGCTAAGTGAACGTAAGTACTTACGCTCTATTTTAGAAAAATAAATATTCTCTACTTATTTTTATTTTATCTTAACTTTTTTTGAGAGTATAGGCCGAACTGTACGGCACGGAGTGGAAACGTCTAACATTTATTGTCATATTATTATTTGTCTGATTTAAATTTTATCAGAATTCATTACTATACGTAATGTTATTTTCAACCTTTCCTGATCTTGATGAAAAATAATTTCAACCTTTAATAATTCTAACCGGTGTTACATTTGTTATAGTTATTAGAATTAAAATTTAATGATTCATTTAAATTACATTGGCCATTGTGTGGATAACATAGGATGGTTAGTAAAAACTATAAGCTGAATAATGAATTTACGGGTTACATTAACAAATGCTAAACTGAAGATGTTCCGTCATATTATATCATTCATTTTTTAATTAAATGTTAACCTAGATTGTTGTTTACATTTAAAAGGATTACAAAGTTCAATGGTCAGTGCTTAGTATGGGGTAATGGTATCTAATATAACATTATAAATTCAATGTTTACTATAAGATATTTTCAATTCAATAATAATTATTATTTAACTTTACGTTAAGACTTTGCAGCCGGCTTTACTGTAGTTTTTTTTTTCAATTTATTCATTAATTTGTTAATTCATTTATCTATGAATATATAGAAAAGAGCGATTGAACAGACACGCTATACCCAATATATTGTGGAAATATATTAGTAAATCTGTATAAAAAAAGCTATATATTTACCAAATATATTGTATATTGCGTATATGAATGGAGTCTCAATGAATGAATACAGACAAACAACGTAGCGGCGAGGAATCTGAATAATAACACAGGCTGTATATTTATGTGTATGTATAATATACATTCAATGCATTTAAAATAGCTGCAAATAATTTTAAGTCCAATGATAGTGAATAATAATACCAGGGCTGATGAATGATAGTGAATGATGAAGCAATGAATAATGATGATGTACAGGCGCTGCTACGATAACGCGATAAAAAATATCATTGTGATATCAAATTTACTTTATCATTAAATGAAGCAAAAATACATACAAATTGATTATCATCAACATTAAAAGTCAAACAAGTTAATTAATCAACAATTATTCTAAAAAATATCATCATTCGTACTGATAAGAGTACAAACAAGACGTTGTTGAAGGTGGTACATCAGCACGGAGACGAAATCATCAAATTTTAACAATGATGATGATGGTGATGACAGTGATTGTGAAAACAATGTTCTCTACAACAACAAGCAGATTAATAAGGCGCTCACTAACATATGTATTATATATATAAATCATCCATCAGCCTATATAAAAATATCGGCCTAGGCAGGAGATTCTTCACTGAGAAAACGAAAGTGTCAATTGACCAAACTTTTACACACTTTCTTGCGAGCAGAGAGCAGACGTAGCCCTGATACGCCCTTTTCACGGGGCTAAACTGGGTCAAAATGACCCACACAAGCACAAAAAATGCGTCTCGGTTTGGGACAAAATCTCGCTCATTTGTCTGGGTGCGTGGCCTTGCAATTCGTAAAATTTATATATTTTTTTGCGATTTTTTTTATACATTTTTTAGCGGGCGTAAACATTGCAAATTTTGTATAGTTCTCACAGCAAGTCAAGTAAATATATTATATTCTTCCACTTATTAGAACATGCATCAGTAATTGTTAACGAAAATGATAGACTTCGTATGATATTTTAACATTTTTCATCGCTAGAAGGCAGTTTTATAATTTAACATCAAATATTTCCATGATAATGATATTCCTACCAAAGCTTCATTCAAGATAACCTTGATAATGATATTCCTACCGGACGATGCGAATCTATATATATGGAGGCCATTAGGACGACGTAGCTGCGTACGATATGCAAGTAATAATGTACATCTAATTCAGAGTACCGAATTTATACATATTAATCGAGTTATAGAAGTGTGGCAACGTTCGGACACCCGGTAACCATGGCAACGTTTGGACATCCGGTAGCCATGGCAACATCCGAACTCCCAGTAACCATGGTAACGTTCGAACATCCGGTAACCATGGCAATGTTCGGGCATCCGGTAACCATGACAACATCCGAACTCCGGGTAACCATGGCAACGCGAGGAAGGCTTCAAGAGGCGGCGACCGCAGCCAGGCCGCCAGTGTCCGTCAAGTGGTCGTCGGGAGAGGGTGCGATGGTAACTGCCCAGTCCTATAACTCCTCCCTCTATGCTCAGCGACCCTAGAGTAAAGATTGTGTGATATCATCCCAACGTAAGCAGAAATAGAAGCTAAAACCTTAAAGTCAGTGCCGGACACTAGAACGTTGCACTGTTCGGCGTGAGTGCGCACAGCCGAATGTGGAGGGTGCGATGGTAACTGCCCAGTCCTATAACTCCTCCCTCTATGCTCAGCGACCCTAGAGTAAAGATTGTGTGATATCATCCCAACGTAAGCAGATACACATCGTGCACGACTATGTTTATAATCTAGGGAAGATCGCATATGAAAAGGGAGGACATCTTTGTACCTAAAGAAAGAAACTATTTTAAAATTGTTTACCAAAAAATATGAAGATTCATGTTTGGGAAATATTTCATAAACAAACCTTTTAATTCTCTTGACATGGCTTCGGACGCATGGCCAAAGTATGTAAAAGAACAATAAATAACGTTCGTATTATCGGTCTCTGGAACAACCTCACTGTATCGCTTGGACATGAATTTCTTAATTGGTGCAAACATTAAAAGCTATATATAGAAGGAAATCCATCAATCGAGAAGATATTGCGCATAAATTCAATTTCAGAGTACATGGCATGGTATGTCAAAATAATATGAGAGCCACGAAGTAAAAGTGTTTCAACTTGAATCGAATAGTACAAAAGCTAAAAAAACTGATGCTTAATTAGGCCGCTGAAAGCCGACTTTCGAAAAACAGATGTCTGAAAACAGCCATTAGATTTAGTAAAATCGCAGTCAATAAACGACAAACTATTGTTAGATTCTAGTTCCGCGCTAAATTTAATAGAATTGTTTTGCAAATCCAGGTAATCGATGAAAAGTTTAACACAAGAACGATGCTTGAAAATAAAAAAGGTGTCATCGACGTAATGGTTATAGAAAGTTTATTTAAATTGACCAAAGAAGCACATAAAAATATTCGTGAAGATGGGCCGAGGAAAGACCATGTTAAGAAAATGATGAAATTTATTTATAATAAACTTCCCAAACATTAATCATTATATTTTATTGGGGAACAATTTTAAAATTGGTTCCCTTTCACAAGCGATCGTCATTAGTTTATAAATATAGTTGTGCACGATGTGCATCTGCGTAAGTCGAGATGACGTCACGCAGTCTTTATTCTATAGGGTTCTTGTTCTTATTCTGTCTCTTATTTGTAAGTTTAGGTTTGAACTTCCGTATTTTTTTTTTAATTTCAACTGTATTAACTTCTGATCGTATCTTTGTTCAATATTTTTGGAACTGACTTAATTTTATTAAATTAATATTTATTAATAATTCATTCACTGTAAACAAATGACCTGACGTGTTGACGTGTGAGGTAAACGAGGGACTTAAGGGCGGCGGTGACGTGGTCCAGCTGCCGGGCCAGCGACGTGATGCCGGGGACGTCGTGGTCTTGGGACTTAATGCCGGGGACGTGGTCTTGGGACGTGTTGGTGTCCAGTGACGAGGCTGGATCAAATGTTGGTGTCGCCAACATGATTAGAACAACATAATAATGTTGGAACTTTATATGCTTCCTAATGAACATGTCGCACTGCACATAATATTTAAGGTTGCAAAATGATTTTTTTTTACAAATTCCATGATTCCGTAAATTTTTTCAATTGCGTTGGTCAGTAAACATTTATGATGGCGGTAGCTACTTTCTTATAGTATTTTACACAGTAAAAAATGAAAATTGAATTTTTGCACCGCCACCGACAAATTTACTAGTAAAATTTAATTCTGCGCCTCTTTGGGCTTTTTTGTCCGTGGGTTTGGCCGTTTGTTTGCGACCATCTACTAATATTGGCGACCTAAATATCACGGTGGACCTGTCACATTATTATTCATCGCATCTCATCCCGAAATTTCGTTCCGTTCAATGAGAAACGTTTTTTATGCGCGCCAGTTTAGCCTTTTTCTACCAATTTCCCCGCCCCCTCCACCGGTGCTGCAACGCTACGCACAGAGCTTGACAGGGGCCATAAGCCCGTAAGTTGTACGATCAAGTCGTTGTTAACAGAAGGCAACTGACAAAAGTGCTTGCTACCTGCTGGGAAACAGTGAAGAAGGGGTCCGAGGTGTGAGCTTGGCTTCTGGGCATCAAGTTTTGAATGTTTTTTTTTTTCTTTGCAGCTCCACACGCGAAGCCACGAAAATTAACAGCACGCACATAATGATGGCCCAGCTTAAACTCTTGATCCTTGATAGCAAGCTTCCGAAGTCTACCAGGACTTCTACCTCTTCATCCCCTTCGTCCATCTGGATGTCCCGCCTGAAGTCTCACAGCTCAAGAAACTGGCAGCGTTGAGGAAGTCAGTCTCTTCGCGGTCATACAATGCGATAATTGGCAGTTAACTGCAGATGTAGCATCAGTCCAATAATAGATTCTCGGTTTCGTCAAGCTCTACGATAACAGTAGACAACAATCAGAAACCGAAGGCCATACCAGAAGTTCATTGATGTATCTCGGAGTTTATTAGCTCGGAAATAAAATTTAAAAAATGTTCAATCACGACTTAGTGCCAACCGATCGAGGGTAAGAAACAAGTGGTGGTAGGAGTCTTCGGTCAGTGCCTGAGAAGATTAGATGCTCAAATAGCATTAGTGTCAGGGATCAGATAACATCACTAGGATCCGTGATTGAGGACAGCTACTCGAAAGAGTTCTTCGGATGTCTTTCTTAACATGTCATTCCTAAAGGAATGTGCCAGCTTCTTGTGAGGCTCCATCACTGCGTACTAGACGGTGTAGGGAGTCGTAGAATCATGGCTGGGTCAACATTGATCATCTTCCATTAGAAGTTACCTGGGTCTGTAAATTCTACAGACCAGGAAGACCACATAGACATGTGAGGGAGACCACATAGACATGGTAGGAAGGGTCCAACTTCCATAAGTTTAATAATTAAAAAGTTACCCTTAAATTTGACTCGGTTGCAGACAAATTCGCACATTATATACGTACCTCTAAACTGTACAGTTTAATAAATGAGGCGTTGGCAAGATACATTTTCCGATTGCTTTTCATTTTGATTGATCTTTTCTAAGCAGGATTTTTCCTATTACTTTTATTTGGATATACCTGAAGGTATATTAGTCGATATCATAAGATAATATGTCACGTATATATTATATATGGTTAATAACTAAATTTTAGTATATATATATATATATATATATATATATATATATTAGGATGCTTACGTTCACCACACTGCCCTCACCACACTCACCATCGCATATCACCATCGCGATGTCCAGGGTGCCTGCGGAAATTAGGATGATCAAATTAGCACACAATTTTATTACTGATACTTAATAATAATTTCTTCATATATCAAAAGTTGATCCATACGGTAATTCAATAAATACAACCTGACACAAAAGTCATGGCATAAAAGTGAGTCATGGCACAAAAGTGAAAACCGAAGGCTATACCAGAAGTTCATTAATGTATCTTGAAGGAGCTTATTAGCTCAAAAAATATAAAAAAGATTCAATTACGACTTGGTGCCAACCGAGGGTAAGAAACAAGCCCTCACCACACTCACCATCGCATATCACCATCACGATGTCCAGGGTGCCTGCGGAAATTAGGATGATAAAATTAACACACAATTTTATTATTGATACTTAATAATGATTTCTTAATATCCCATAAGCCGACCCATTCGGTAATTCAATAACTACTATCTGGAACGGAGGTGAGTTATGGCACAAAAGTGAGTCATGACACAAAAGTGAGTCATGGCACAAAAGTGAGTCATGACACAAAAGTCGTGTCTCTTTTGTGCCATCGCTGCACACAGCAAGTGAGTCAACCTGACTCACATGTGCCTTAGTGTAGAGTAAAGTAGCGTTACTTACCTTCTTGTCGCGTGGTCGAAGGATAATAAACAGTTGGGGCCGTTGCTGGGCTGTGGGGGCCTGCCTTCTTAGCCCCTTCGTCCAAGAGGTCTGTCATTTTAGTCCCTTCACCCAAGGGGTCTGTCATTCTTGTCCCTTGGGTAGAAGAGTCTGCCTCTTCATCCCCCTCGTTCAAAATTTCTGCATCTACATCCCCTTCATCCAAAAGGTCTACCTCTTCATCCCCTCCGTCCAAAATGTCGTCAACTACAACCCCTCTGTATCTGGGGTTTTCCGCTTCATCCACTTCATCCCACGGGTCTACCTCTTCATCCCCTCCGTCCAAAATGTCGTCAACTACAACCCCTCTGTATCTGGGGTTTTCCGCTTCATCCACTTCATCCCAGAGGTCTACCTCTTCACTCCTTTCGTCAAAGATGTCTACCTTTTCATCCCCTCCGTCGAAGTGGACTACCTCTTCATCCTCTTCATCCAAGTAGTCTACCTGTTCATCCCCTTCGTCCAAGATGGCGTCATCTACAACCCCTTCGTCCCTTATGTTTTCCACTTCACTCTCTTCGTCCCAGGGGTCTAACTTTTCACTCCCTTCGTCCCAGGGGTCTACCTTTTCACTAACTTCGTCCCAGGGGTCTACCTTTTCACTAACTTCGTCCCAGGGGTCTACCTTTTCACTAACTTCGTCCCAGGGGTCTACCTCTTCAGTCCCTTCGTCCAAGAAGTCTATCTTTTTAGTCCCTTCCTCCCAGGGGTCTACTTCTTCAACCAGGAACCCCCCCACCACCACCGCCGCCTGCCGCCACAGCCTGAACTTCTGCGCACGTAAGAAAACATTGCGTTTTAATTCGTTTTTTATATTTTTCCTACGTTTTGCTACGTTTTTGTTACGTTTTGTTACGTTTTTGCTACGTTTGCCTACGGTTTCCTACGTTTTAGTTTTAAAATCACTTGATTGAAAAATGAAAAATTTTAAAGCAAAGAAAACAGCCAAAAATTCAACATTTATTTAGAATGAAAGAGTTTTGAAGTCCAGCTCCATCGTCAGCTCAAAAATATATAACCTTAAAGACAAGCAGAATCTATTGGAAAACTGAAATTCACATTACAGATAAAAAATCTAAATTGACAAAGAAAAATACACACGAGGTGACAGGCTTATCTATTTACAATTTCAAGGACGTAGGTGCTGAAGGCAGCATTTTAACTAAAATTCTGTTTAAAAATATACAGGGATTCTGAAAATCCCCTCTCATGTGGGCCTTTGCTCTGCTTATCTTAACCTTTAACATCAGTCAATAAAATTCACCATGGAGCTTGAAACCAACAATAGTTTATCTTTTCTTGATTGTAATGTTACAAAATCTAATAGCAGTTTCCAGATCTCCGTATTCAGAAAGTCAACGTTTACCGGTTTAAGCACCAGCTTTTTTTAGTTTTTTCTCATTTCGTTCTAAATTAAATTGTGTCTTCCGTATTTGCTCAACTGGGGCCATACTTTCAAAACTGGCTAAGTGAACGTAAGTACTTACGCTCTATTTTCTTGTCTATGATTGGTCGATTTTGCTTGATAGGCCGTCAATGATTGGCTGATGAACTTATGATCTCTTAACTTTTTTTGAAAGTATAGGCCCCTGGTGTCCGATAGTGACTTTGTAGTTCTAGCTCACACGACCGGTGTTTCTGACTTACGAATATTAGAATCTCTGTATATTTTTAAACAGAAACCTCGGTTAAATTCAGCCTTTAGCTCATTTCCCCTTGCAAATGTAAATAGATAGGCCTGTCACCTTTTGTATATTTGTTTTTCTTTTGTCAATTTAGGTTTTTATCTGCAATATGAATTTCATTTTTCTAATTGATTCTGCTGGTCTCATAGGTTTTGAACTTTTGAGCTGGCGATGGAGCTGGATTCCTACATTTTCTTACGCGTAGAAAACATCAATGGAGTTTGAAGTATTAAAATAAATAATAAATGTTATACAGATTGATATTTAACAATATATTCATAAGACTGTCAATTGAGCGACGTAAATAGGGTCTCAATATGTCGTATTAAATTAGTATAAATATTTTATTAATTTATATCATACGTTTAATTAATATATATGCTGCCTCACTGAAAATAGGAATGGAATTTCGTGAGATGCCAACCTCTTTAGGTCAGGGTTAGGGTTAGGGTTGTGGAAAACCCTTCTTACAACTACTATGATAATCATACTGAGATTATGTTCACCTAAAAAGTTTTCTTTACATTTAATAATCTATTGTTAAATGTCACCTTATTATTGTCGATGTATAGCGAAAGTTTAATACTATACATAGTAACAAATACGTATAGTACTTCATATGTATATTAGTACATAATCTTATATACTATTACTATATATGTAGTCTTAATTAAACTCACATTTAAGTGACGTCTCAAGTTCATTTATAGGTCCCAATTGCGTAGAAGTTTGTATATATAAAATATATTTACAATATATACGATATATAGTTCGTATATTCTGTAGTATAATAACAATAACATTAGATAACATGTTATTCATATGGGGTCATCACAGCGGGTCTAGCCCTCATCACAGCGGGTCTAACCCTCATCACAGCGGGTCTAGCCCTCATCACAGCGGGTCTAACCCTCATCACAGCGGGTCTAGCCCTCATCACAGCGGGTCTAGCCCTCATCACAGCGGGTCTAGCCCTCATCACAGCGGGTCTAGCCCNTTAAAATATAATATAATTTATTTTAACACATATTATCTTAATTTTTATTAAGATAATATGTGTTAATCTAATAAAATTAAGATAATGGCCATTATCTTAATTTAATTAAATTTCATTAAATTTTCTTAATTGTCTTATTATTCTTCATTTAAAATATAATATAATTAATTTTAACACATATTTAAAAAATAATCAGTCTTCTTTCCTTTAAAATAAGTTACATTAAAATTAAAATGAATTAAAATATTCATTTCAATACATGTTTACATCTGCCAATTGTCCATATTATTATTCATATGTAAAAAAACAAATAAATTTATTATTATATATGTTATTATATAACATTTCTAATTACAACATGTCGGCCTGACCAGAATTTTCACTGCTTGCTACGGGTACTGAACCCCCAACTCGCTGCTCTAATATAATATAATTAGTATATATCCTCAATATAATTAAATAACATATTTTTCGGATTTCTAGAGTTCCCCTATAAGTTATTATTAAATAAATTTCTTTTGATTTTGAAAGCACTATAAATACAATAAATTCACCATAGAAAGAATATTCTAGATCTTATTATAGGTTAACAAATTTCTTAATTATAATTATAATTGATATTATTTGAATTATATTATTAATCCTTATTAATCACCTGATTAAATATGTAGTTAAGCAGGTCCTGGTCGCTGTCCAGGTTGGGGTTCTTGAGAGCATCCAGCACCTCCCCCACCCATCGCTCCCCCTCTCCCCACCTTTCCTCCGTCCCCTCACCGCGCTCCCCCCACCGGCGCATGCGCGTCAGGTTCAACAACAACAGGCCGGCGTTGAAGCCTCGTTTGTTGAACAGCGTCGACTGTGAAGGTATCAACATTCAAAATCAACATCAGTATATGTAACGAACTGAGGTAGCTCAGCCATGAACGATAAATTTTGAAAACCAACCAAAACCAAATTTTGATGTACGGCGCGACTCTGCATCAGGCGCCGCCCAGGACTCGGGGAGCGCGTAAATCAGCCGCTCATGTCAGCTTCTGCCGGGTTTGAATAGCAGCCTTTTGGCAGTTTGCAAGCTCGGCAAGACTTACAGGACATTATAAAGTCGGAAAAGACATAACAGGACATTATAAAGTTTGTTCTGACTAAAAGCATTTATCGATCTAGTGTTCATGCAGACCCATGATAACTTTGAGCCGAGCATTTTAGCAGCATTTGAGCAGAAGCTTAGGCGGTCCCCAAATTTTATCAAGAAATCAGCCCTAAATGGAAAAGCTCACTCAAATACACGCACCGGCCGATTTTGCGTCGGATTTTTGGTGGGTTTAACTTTAAATGCCGTCAGTGATTGGATGACCGAATTAAGACCTTGAAACTTTTTTGACAATACGCCACCTCATCCCGCCCCTCCCTCATGAAGACTGGCGGGGCGGCAGCGAGCAGCTGTTCGCTGTTGAAGTTGTCGAACTCCCGCCAGAGCTGCTCTGGCGGCCGTAGGAAGAGAACGTCTGTGTCCACGTACATCACGAGCTCTACGTCTGGCAGCGCCTGCTTAAGCAAAATTGAGATCTATACGACATGAAGTTTTAATGGGAGCACAATAAATTTCAAGTCAAATTTAGATTTTTCGTTTGATTTACGGATAACCGGACGGTAAAATCATTTTAAATGTACATAATTATATTCACTCTAGTGTGTCGCTATTTGGACAAAATGACCCAATATTATTCTGTGTGAGGTGCTAATATTTATTGAATGCATGAACTGAAAATAAAATAAAAAGGATTGCAAACCTGCGGGAGAAAAAGACGTTGGGTGGAGCAGGGGCGGTACTTGGCTGCCAGATGCGCGTGGTCCGCGGGATACCAGATGTCGTGAGGCTGCGGGGCGACAACAAGATGAATCTTTATAATAAACATAGTATGGTGAAAAAATTAGATGGATAGAAGGAGTTTACAATGATTAAAACATCAGATATTATACACATAAAATGGGAAAATACAGTCAGGTCCACGGTAAATCGCTTAGGGTAAATATGTAAGCGACACGAAGGGTTGCCGGCTAGGGTATAAATGGCAGTAAACACGGCTAGCAGGCACCCTCTCACCCACTCACCATGAGGGTGAGGGCTTCCCGATGGTGTGCTGGGAAGGTCTCCCGCAAGCGGGTGACGTGGGTGAACACCTCCTGCGAGTTGCTGATTACGTGTAATCTGTGCGTTGTATTTATGAGTTAATAATCATAATATTAATGTTCATCCAACTAGACAACGCTTAACTAACGTGTATTCCACTGAACAACTTTTAATTAACGTTTATTCAACTGGACAACGTTTAGTTAACATTTCTTAGACTAAACAAAGTTTAATTGACGTTTTTTTCAAGTGAACAACGCTTAATTAAAGTTTATTCAACTAAACAACGTTTAATTAAAGTTGATTCAACATGATATGTCTCAACCATACTTCCCTGCCACACCTTACACAAGTGTGGAGAAGGAACCTAACCCAGGTGAACATAATCTAGCCTAACCTCACCTAACTAACTTAACTGAACTCGCCCCTTTGAAAAACGTTGATTCAACATAACATGTCTCAACCATAAATAAATCAACTGTACTTACCGGCCACACCTTTTACAAGTGAGGAGGAGGAACCTATCCAAGGCAAACATAATCTAGCCTAACCTCGCCTAACTTAAACTCGCCTTACTAACTTTACTAAACTCGCCTCTTTGAAAACATATGATTCTAAAATACGCAGATCGGATGCACCAGAAATAGAAGCTAAAACCTTAAACTGAGTATCGGCCCTGTAACGTTGCACTGTTCGGCGCGAGTGCGCACAGCCGAATGAGGAGGCGCGATAGTGACTGCCCAGTCCCACTACTCCTCCTTTATGCTCTGCGAATGGCTTCGGACGCATGACCGAAGTATGTAAGAGAACAATAAATAAAGTTCGTATTATCGGGCTCTGGAACAATGTCACTGTATCGCTTGGACAGGAATTTCTTAATTGGTGCAAACATTAAAAGCTAGATATAAAAGGAAATCCACCAATCGAGAATTTATTGCGCATAAATTCAATTTCAGAGTACATGGCATGGAATGTCAAAAAAATATGAAAGCCACATGTAAAAGTGTTTGAAGCCCGTTCAACTTGAATCGAATAGTACAAAAGCTAAAAAAAAGCTGGTGCTTTGGCCGCTGAAAGCCGATTTTCGAAAAACAGATATCTGAAAACGGCCATTAGATTTACTAACATCACTGTCAATAAAGACTGTCTAACTATTGTTAGATTCTAGTTTAACGCTAAATTTAATAGAATTGTTTTGCAAATCCAGGTAATCGAATAATAGAATTTCAGTGAACAGATGAAATGATCTTGATGATCAAATTGAACAGTTCTTTTCACAAGGTTTAGTGGAAGACTCTCGCGCCCAAGCATTTTCTAAAAATGATAGAAAGTGGCGTATGTGGGTTACCCTGACCGAAAATGATGGAAACTGTGGGTCAGGATGACCCACATAATATAAGTAAATCTCAATGAAATCTAACGAAGATTTCCCTAATAATGAGAAGCAAGCTTTCGGTAGGGTTCTCAGTGTAAAACGTAAGCTCGATAAAGACGACACTTTTTGTCAAGAACCTTACTAGTTCATGTACAACCTGTTAGCTAATGACTTCATGGAACTTGTTCCAGAAGAAGTAGAGCCCAAACCTAGCAGGTGCTGGTATATTATACACCACGTAGTATACAAGAAGCAAAAGAAAACTATACGTATTGTATTAATTGTTAATTGACTTATCAAGGAGTTTCTCTGAATGATGTCTTGTTGACAGGTCTTGATATGACGACCAACCTCTTTGGTGTTTTGTTGAGGTTCAAATAGGAAGCTTTTGCATTGACTG
The DNA here is from genome assembly GCF_000764305.2 of Hyalella azteca. Lineage (NCBI taxonomy): Eukaryota > Metazoa > Arthropoda > Malacostraca > Amphipoda > Hyalellidae > Hyalella > Hyalella azteca. Next base: position 13,761 of record NW_025937131.1, read on the forward strand.
ACGATATGAGTAAAATGTTCTATGAAGTTAGGGTTCCCGAATACCAGAGGGACTATCTACGTTTTTGGTACGATGAAAAATAAGACTAAAGTAGTTCAGAACCGTATGAATGTTCACTTGATTTGCGCTTGCTCTTCGCCAAGCGTCGCATATTGCGCCATAAAACAGACTGCTAAAAATGGGTTGTGTTCAACGAAAGCTGAGAACGCCATTCTGGATAATTTTTATGCAGGTGACAAACTATATTTGTGAGATTTCATTTGTTTATATTTTTTGGAGTTTGTAGAGTCGAAAATATGTTAGATGTTTGATAGCTCAATATTTCTTTGTTCGCTCGAAATTTCGGTGTCGGTGCGTTTTCGTAGCCACTAGCCAGTTTACCGCCCGTAGCTCTTTTTTCCAGTCGAAATCGATTTTCACGATGGCAAAATTTTAACGTTGCAAGTGACATTAATAAACTCGATGGTTAACTTTTGGGAAGCTTGAAAATTTGAGTGAAATAAAGTAAATAATTAGTGTAAATCAGTTTTGTATCCCCGACGACTGACTAATTATTATAACCAGATCTTATGGAGTCAGTTCAAAGCAGAAGAGTTTTGAACACCGGAATTGCGAACTGAGGTGGGGTAGATCCTGCATAACAATCCACGATTCAACAATATTGTTGATCTAACCTAGGAGGTCAATAGTGTAATTTCTCAAGCCGGTTTCATAATGAAAGGCTTTAACCTTCTACCGCCGTATGTCACTGTCCGGGAACATAACTTTCAACTTAAATTATGCGTAAACTATTGAGTGTAGCAGCCTGAGGACGTTTGTACGCAACAGAGAACATTTTAAAGTAACTTTCAACTTAAANCTGTGGATGCTCTGCAATGTTAAGAATCGGCGACAGGCCTCCGGCCTACTAATTGCTGAAACCGCTATTATTATTTATATAGTTTATTTATTATAGAAGAATTGTGTTGTCTCCTTAGCATCTGTGTATGATCCCATGGAACTTGCTTATCTGTGATGATCACAGCTAGTAAAATTTTCCAGGAAAAGTGTCGTCTTAGACTTGACTGAGAAGCAGTTCTACTTCCTCAGCTTCAGAAGGCCTGGCGGGTTGTGGACGTGAAATCTTATAAAATTTTAAGTCATTCCTAGAAGTCTGAAGATCAATACCGTTCAGTGCGAGGTCAAATTACACGTCTTCTGTGAAGGACGAGACGTTGTTGAAGGTGGTGCATCAGCACAGAGATGCTGTTGACATTCATGGTTCTGTAATATACCTGATGCGACGGTATGGAGACACTGAAGATTTCTCATATTATTTGTCTGATTTAAATTTTACTAGAGTTCATTACTATAGGTAATGATATTTTAATCTTTTGCAGACTTTGATGAAAAATAATTTCAACTTGAGGCACTAGGCTTGAAGCTTGTCGTGGCGAACATTTGTTTTAGTTTGTTGGAATTAAAATTTTACGTCATCATTTAAATTTCATTGTCTCTTGTGTGAAGGAGGAACAATGAATTTATTAATCACCTACAAGCTGAATAATGAATTTCCGGGTTACATACCTTGTGTTACATTTGTTTAAGTTTGTTGAAATCAAAATTTTACGTCTTTTGTTAAATTTCATTGGCCCTTGTGTGAATTACATAGGATGGTTAGTGACAAACTATAAGCTGAATAATGAATTTATCGCTTACATTAACAAATGCTCAACTGAAGATGTTCCGCCATGTTATATCATTCATTTTTTATTAAATTTCAACCTAGATCGATGTTTACATTTAAAAGGATTACCAAGTTAAATGGTCAGTGCTTAGTATGGGGTAATGGTATCTAATATAACATTATAAATTCAATGTTTACTATAAGATATTTTCAATTCAATAATAATTATTATTTAATTTTACGTTAAGACTTAGCAGCCGGCTTTACTGTAGGTTTTTTTCAATTTATTCATTAATTTGTTAATTCATTTATCTTTGAANTTCGGACTCCCAGTAACCACGGCAACACGCGGACTCCCGGTAACCAAGGCAACATCAAGATTATCGGTAACCATGGCAACGGTTGGACATCCGGTAACCATGGTAACGTCCGAATTCCCTGTAACCATGGCAACGCGAGGAAGGCTTCAAGAGGCGGCGACCGCAGCCAGGCCGCCAGTGTCCGTCAGGTGGTCGTCGGGAGCGGACGTGCGCCCCGCGTCGTGGCTCAGCACAGGGTTCTTCACGCGGGGGTACAACTGAAAAAAAAATACATATTAACGGGTTAATCGTTGCATGTCATTCATTCATCATGAATGTTTTAAGCTGAACATTTCCCTGAATATCTACTAACGTGAATGACATAAAATGCATTTAAATCTTGCTGGGAAAACGTAGTTTAATTTGATATATAAAATAGATCGTTTGTATTGAAGACCAGCGTCTGAAATACGGGCAGTGACTCATCCCCAGGGGAGAAGAGGGGGGTAATGGGGGGTGATGACTCACCCCAAGGAGGTTGCGGGGGAGGTAGCCATGAGTGGGGGAGTGGGGGGCGGGGGGTGAGTGTAGCTGCCCCCACCACCACTCGCGCTCACACTCATCACCACGACGCAGCACCGTCATCGCGTCACCACACTGCGTAATATCATTATTATTATCATCATTATCATTATTATCATCATTACTTTTATAATGATTATTTTTAACATTATCATTAATATCATCATCATTATTATAATCATTATTATTATTATTAGAATGATGCACGTGGTGCTGATATTAATGATGAACTACAAGGGTCAATGATACATCACATGATACATACGGGGCACTACACTCGATACTTTTTTTTGCCCTTTTGTGGGTCATCTTGACCCATTAAAATTTTACGTGCAGATAGTGTGTCACTATCTGGACAATAATACCCAATAATTTTTCTGGGTGTAAACTAGTGGCACAGACGTTGTGTCAACTGTCAATGAGAATAACAAACACTGAAAAAAATACGTGTGTAAATATACACACTCACACACACCTTGAATGTGAGCTCGTCAGGCTGCTGCGCTGTGTAATCATACACGGCATACACGAGGCCGCCATTCAGGATGCCAAGCTTCTCCTGTATACCTGCATACAAAACACACATTCAAGTTAAAAAACTTAGAAAACGTTAAAATATTTTAATTAAATACCATTTTACCTTAATAGATTCAGTGTTAAACACTTCTCTTTAAATTTGTATGCTTACACTACACAGATTTTTAGAAAAGCTAAAGTGTAACGACACAACTGTATAAAATAAAAAGAAAAATACAGATCATAATGAACGCATATAATAGTTTCACATAGAAGACGATTTTCGATGCAGAATCGTTTTCTTTGAAGCCGATTTGAAAATTTTCTTTGAGAACTTTCGAGGATAGACTACGTTATATGCAAGCCACGCCATTATCAATACTATTCTGTACCTCTTTAACCCGATTCAAGTCTATATCCTGGCCCTGCCAATGATTATCTGACTAATATACAAGAAAAAATGATACAAATATAACTGTATGAAAATTTTTCACACAAGCAGAACGAAGTAAACGATACAGAACCGTTTTCTTTGGAAACGCAGGGTAG
>NW_025937132.1:0-520 GCF_000764305.2 Hyalella azteca
GGATATCTGGATAGTAACAAGAGGAGAGGATATCTGGATAGTAACAAGAGGAGAGGATATCTGGACAGCAACAAGAGGAGAGGATATCTGGATAGTAACAAGAGGAGGGAATATCTGGACAGCAACAAGAGGAGAGGATATATGGATAGCAACAAGAGGAGAGGATATATGGATAGCAACAAGAGGAGAGGATATATGGATAGTAACAAGAGGAGAGGATATCTGGACAGCAACAAGAGGAGAGGATATCTGGATAGTAACATGAGTAGAGGATATCTGGACAGCAACAAGAGGAGAGGATATCTGGTGGTAACAAGAGGCTCATAGTTCCTGACATGTCTAACTTTATAATAATCCTCTCAAACGAGCTTCCGGTTAATTCAAGCTTAAGAAGACATCGGGTCAGCAGCGTATGATTTAGAATAATTTTTTATGAATTATAACATAGGCACTGCAAGGCAAGCGCTCTCAGTGTCACTGCCTAGCACCATGACAAGGCTGGAGCAATATTTCAATTCAT
>NW_025937133.1:0-1449 GCF_000764305.2 Hyalella azteca
TGCGTACATTGTTTCAGAATCTGACGGGTGAAGTCGCAAAAAGTTCTTTGTTTACCTCATTGGTGCAGTTAGGAATTTAGAAATACATTTTTATCGTGTCGTTTGATTTGTATTTTTAATGTTTCGAATTTTCGCATAGCAAAAACTAACTCAATTTGAAGAAACATGGGCTTGACAACTCTAGATGAAAGCGTCGTATCAGTTAGACAAAAAATTCTTCAGGAATACCGCAAATTTATGCCGGACAATGGAGTTAGATATGGAAATTTATACTTGCCGGTGAAAAGGCAGAAATTTCTACTTGTCGGTGTAGGGGCAGAAATTTCTACTTGCCGGTGAAGGAGCAGACATTTCTACTTGCCGATGAAGGGGCAGACATTTCTACTTGCCGGTGAAAGGGCAGAAATTTCTACTTGCCGGTGAAAATACAGAAGAGCAACTTTATGAGGGTATTAAAAGACAGCGGTCGTTAGGTTGACTTGTCCTTAGCTCTGAAACGCATACCCGGAGTTCATTTGGTGGCACCACCCAAGGCTATGCTGATGCACCACCTTTGAAGCCTATCATGCTCCGCTCAACAGCATCATAAAGAAACGAATTGAACTTTTCAGAGCCCAAACCCATAACTAGCTCCTCTCATCTCAATTCCGCTACCATTTCACTGAAGAGCTTTGACGGCACCTCTGCGCCTCATCCAATGTATTGGTTTCCATTTTTTTTTATGTTAAGGCAAGTTCAAGTTATTCAATGAACTTGCTTTTTATATATTGCGCTTGCTGATTCATTTGGTTACAATAGAGTTTTACTGATAGAACAAAGTCTTGAACCTTCTATTGCAGAATTTTTTTTCGCAAATTTACGCTATCCAGATCGTAATATATAGGGTAGCAAAAGTAAGTTAGTTTATTGAAGGCTCACCCAAACATTGCCACGATTTATTTCACCTTCGGGCCGACGTTATAAATAGAATCGGCGATCAAATAAACCGTTGACCGGATCTGGTGTTTGAAAAAAATAAAAATTTACTGAACTTATTATTAAACCAAAGTAAATCAGCATGATAAGAAATGTCGTTCTTACGTAGTCGGCACGTTCGCTGGAGTTATCGAGGTACAGAGATGCATAGTTTTAAATTGAACGCGTAGGCGTAGTATACAATTACATGGTATGTAGGAGGTCTGCATGACGTGGTCGGCGAGAGTGGGGAAGTTGTCCTGGAACAGAGACACGAGCTGGGGGCCTCCAGGGCACGAGGCCTGAGCGACGTCGTACGCCATGAGGGTCTCAACCACAACCACACAACCGACGTCCGCAACCCAGTGGAAGGTGGCCGGGCAGGGTGGAGCTGTAGGAGGGACTGGTTAGATTAATGTACGTCACGAGGGTCTCAACCACAACCACACAACCAACGTCCGCAACCCAGTGGAAGGAGGCCGGGCAGGGTGGAGC
>NW_025937134.1:0-614 GCF_000764305.2 Hyalella azteca
ACTTCTCATTAGCTCGCTGGTTAATTTCCATGAAGGGGATTTTTGCTATTGGCTTTTAACATATAATCCCTTAGTCTACTCTGCCCTTTAGCAGGCTTACGCACGGAAAGGATGATGAAAGATATGCTGGTCTTGGGCAATGCTGGCCTCTGGCATGCATCCCAAAAATAGAACATGACGACTTACAAAGTAGCACGAGGTAGAGTATTGTTTGATATCAGTTAACCGTCACATAGAGAATATATTCTTGAAAAGAACCCAACTGAAAACATCACTGTACATGAAACCTGTACGACGGACATCGCTGGTGCTTGCCGGCTCACGATCTCAAATCCCAATCGCTTTTAGTCATCGAAAATGAGGCAAAATCAATGAAGTTTTGAGCTCATGTTTTTAGTATAGCTCATTTTCCAGACAATTTTCTTAGCATCACTCGACGCCGTTTGTATTTTTTAGAATTGTCCCCACTAATTTTATCAAAATTAAAGTTATGAGTAACTAACAAAAAACGTATTTTCCAGCGACGCCTCTGATGTAAACTATCGCAAGCAATAGTTTTTATAAATATATTCGCCAGTCTTCGGCCAACTATTTAGAAAAAAGTAAGGTTTCCG
>NW_025937135.1:0-853 GCF_000764305.2 Hyalella azteca
TGGAGAAACTTCTCGAAGAAAAGGCAATGCACAACAAACAACATGACACTTCACAGTTGACTGACTAGAATAGACTCGATAGTCAATAGAGTACTGAAAGTAAAAAATTTGGCATTCAAACCTTTAGATTCTGTGAACCTTGTGATTTCTTCATTACCTATTAAAACTTTAGAAGGCTCACAATATATCACGTAAAGTTTTCACTCAATTATCGTCTTGAAGTTTGGGAGCTTCATCTGCAGTAATGTTCTGTAGGAGTCGCTTGCTGGCAGCAAGCAAAATCATGCCCTCCGAAAAGTGACATCAAAAACTCGGTTTTCCGAAAAATGTGATGAAACTCTGGGAATCCTGGGGACGTGAATTGCTTGCTGGGGCCAAGCAAAATCATGCCCCAAAAGTGTTCGATTCAAAAATCAAAAATTTTGGAATTCGATTTCTGAGTGGTGAGTTGCTTGGTCTGGCCAAGCCTAGTTACCTTACCCACCGATTGCTTAATGAGAACTAACCACTACACTAACCATCAATCCATCATTACATCCCCGCCACTGTTGCACACGATTGATTCTGCATGCATGTATAATATTTACAAAGATTATTAAACCATTCTGATTTCTTTTGAATGTCAGTTACCTACTGATAAATTTTTAATATAGAAGAATTTGTATCTTTCATTTTTTCACATGACTATATTGATGTCGGTTTCACATTGGTTGCCGGTGCAGTTAGTATCCCTGCTACCTTCTTTGTTTACGTTTTTTGTTTGGCTGATTGCAACAAAAGGAGATTGTATGTCTCAGCTGCTTGCATCGGTGGTCAGTTTTGTATTTGTGGATTGAATCATAGGCAGTTTTTC
>NW_025937136.1:0-3978 GCF_000764305.2 Hyalella azteca
GTGTTGTAGGCTACGTTCTTCAGGGAAGGGATCATGATAGTCCATTCGAAGCACGGCAGTGTGGTCTCCGACAGGCGTCCCCCCAGAAGCGGACAGGTACGCATGCCGCTATGTAACTGCCGTTGAGCTACTCTGACCTAACGGCAGTAGTCTCAGCTTTACCGGTATCGTATCCCTCTCATATAACCACTCCGTATCAAGATAAGTTGTCTAGACAGATGGTGTCTTATACTTATCCCTCACGAATTTAGTCACGAATCTTTCCCCAGTCCGGTCGCTTTATCCAGCGCTTGATAAATCGGCTGCTACTCCTCGACGGGGACTCCCCAAAAGCTGCCATACTTTTACGACTTTTCTCGAGTGGGAGCGTCTACTTTTCCTCAACCGACCTGGGATCTGGCGCATCTCGGGGACGAAGATCTGATTTAAGTGCATGCATGGTAGCATAGATGTGATGATGTAAGTTGCTACGATATTTGCTTCTCAATAGAACATTTAAACGGCAACTACTGTGTGATTGATCGCAAGGGAAGCATCAAAAGGGCGAATAAAAAAATGAAGAATGAAGAATGTACAGCAGCTAGCCTCACATATTTCAAGTGCCAAGTCACGAGAAAAATATTGTATACAACATTTTATCATTGAATATTCAAGTCTAATGGCAATCTGGTTTTGCATGTTACAGTACTCAAATTACTCTGCAGTACAGACTACAGTGCTATTATTGGGAATTTATAAACAGCATAACTTACGCTCAAGAGGATCTACCATCACATGACTAAACCAACTGTGGGAATAAACGCGCCTACAGTTAACAGTTCAGCAGTGATCACACAACGAGTAGAACATAACTCTCTCAGTGTATAGCAATTAGNGGGCATACCATACCTGTCTCTTATACACATCTAGATGTGTATAAGAGACAGGGTCTGGGTTGTGTTGGTGATGCTCTGTCCAGCACAGCCTTCATGCTGATGCCGTCACAACCTTCGCCAGCACAGCCTTCGTGCAATAAAATAATGCTGTCTTTACCATAAACGTTAAATTTCTGAACATTCTTTTTTATATTCTCTCTCGGTTTTTAAATGTGATTTGCATTATGTCGGCAAATTGATATTTATACCTAATAACCGTTCGATTTGAGTGCATTATTAAATAAAATGAAATGGTTTGATGCCTATTCCTCTAATAAAGGATTTTTTACGGTGTCAATTACTTCTTATTGCAAGTAGCCTGAAGGCGATTTAAAATTCAAGTTATCACCAAGCTAATCAAAGGGTTTTGCCAGCATTATAATTCATATAAGAGTATAACGATGATCAACCGTTATTATTGTAGCTTGGCGTTAATAATTATTGGCCGGATGCCAATTTTAAATAAAATTAAATTATAAATTCCGTACACATGAACTGTCAGAGGGGCAATGTACTTAAAACGGCAGATATGTATTTGGCGAATGTATCAACGCAAAACGTATAGATTCAGAAATGCAAAACCCGTAGATTATTACAATTCCTATTGAGTGCCTTTTGCCTGCTTATATTTAGCCCTCAGGCAGAGCGCATTGAAGGAAATTCAGTTCCAAATTGTAGAGAAGCCAAAAAAAACCTTGTGTCCGAAATTAATATATTTTGTGCCCTGCTGCGGACTCTTCCGTGGTCAGATCCCTCTTGATTTCTAGGGTTGCACGGGGTAGAATTTCTTCATGGAAATTGGGATCACCGCAACTAACGGAAAAATTGTATGTAGGTAATGCATTTTATCCCATAAGACACGCGGAGGAAAATGAAGAGCGCTCTGTACTGTATGTAGTTTGTCTAATAATACATTATATTTAATAGATACCAGTAATTTTCTCATTGATACATAGTTGAACGAGCTGCTCTGTTCCATACTTCAATTAATGTAAAATTTGACGGTCTCTTCTTCGGACCCCAGCTATCAAATATTCTCAAATTTTTAGTTATTTCTTTATTTGTTTGTCAAGAAGGTTACCCCTTGGCCTATTTCCTCTATTTAATTTAATACCCGCGAATTAAGAACTAACCTAATGAGTTTCGCAGCAGTTGAGCATGAGAATGACAAGCAAGAAGCGGCAGAGCAAGCACGTTTATGTGTGTACTGTTAAATCCTATAATCGCGGAGAAACAGTTGCCCAATAGCCAGATTGCACGAACTTATAAGGGTCATAGCATCTAAAAATCTATAAACTGTATAATTTATTACTAATGCGGTATGTTTTTTAGTGAGGCAGAGAAATTTTGTCACATCACCAAATTAAGAACTAGACTATCAACATTGCTATTTCCCCACTCTGTATCAGCGAGATAGATACATCCTTCTGTTGCTTGAAAGATCGCGCCTGACCTGGGCATTTAGGTGTCATGCCGGCGGTATTTTCAATATCCTCGCCTTGACCTGCTCACTGCCGCCCGTTTCCGCTATCCGGAAGTTCTTGCTCAGGGATAACCAATCGCTAGCCAATAAACATCGTCAAGACGCTGGGCGCTTCTTTAGATCACGCCCCTCAGCCTGACTGGGATGTTTATGTACCTTTTGTTGACTTTCACAAACTTCTTGTTCGTTCCTAAAAGTCAAACATGATCTGAATTGTTAATGACATTCGCTTTAATTATTTGCTTTGAATTTATGGTGCATATTTTCAAGATGATTACAGTTTCTTCGTGTGTGATTTAATCTTCTTGTTACTATTGTTTTATCTGTTAAGTTTCTNGGTCTTATCCTAATAATGTAGCCCACGCTAAAAAAAATTGCCGTGAGGTTTGAGGCAGGTTTTTCATCCGAAAGATTAATAAGTTACAGGCATTGTATAGTCATTTACCCACAAGACATGCTAATTTATTTGCCCAACTCTCACACTCGACAAACTTTCTGGCAAGTCATAACACTAACGTTAGGTGCAGCCGAGGAGTATAAACATGTCATGAGACGTGACCTATGACATGATTCATGTCCATCATCCATGCGCACGTCGTGAGGAGTACGTCTTGACATGATTCATGCCTACCATCCATGCGCACGTGAGGCGTACGTCATGACATGATTCATGTCTACCATCCATGCGCACGTGAGGCGTACGTCATGACATGATTTATGTCCAGCATCCATGCGCACGTAAGGCGTACGTCATGACATGATTCATGTCCAACATCCATGCGCACGTCGTGAGGCGCACGTGAGGCGTACGTCTTGACATGATTCATGTCGACCATCCATGCGCACGTGAGGCGTGCCCTATGACATGATTCATGTCCACCATCCATGCGTACGTCATGAGGCGTGCCCTATGACATGATTCATGTCCACCATCCATGCGCACGTCGACTCGTGGTCTTATGCCCAGGTTAACGCGTACCCATAACTCATCCTTGACCTGCCTCCACCCTCTCCCCCAACGTTGCTTTGGGGCTAATTCTGGAGAAAATACCGAACACGCGACCTATAAATAGCCAAGCAAAAGTCATAATGCTTGCACAAGTTTGATAATCGACGAGCTAGAACTCTAATATACGATCATATTGTAAATTTTAGTTCGTGGACATAGTTCAGTCAGAAGAGTGCCGTGAATCGTCTTTGATAAAAGCGACTGTTCAAGTTCTATTGCTTATCAACAATTATAATTTTCCGCCGTTGTTTATTTTTTTGGAACAATAAATTTCATTTTGTTTCGCTTGCATTTGAAAGAAAGAAAAGCAATGTAAGGCCAAATACTGTATGTTCACATCGTTGTCATTTAGTTCAAGTATGGGAGCGATATAGAAAACCAAATAAAATGAGCAAAAAAAAAATAATAATAATAATAAGCTGGCAAATATGGCCTAGGACAGTATTTTTTTTTTTATCGCTGTATAATTGGTTTAGAATATTATTAAAACTATATAATACATAATACTATATAATATAATATATCATAATACTATATAATATAAGGGAGCACGTGGCCGTCTCCATAGTACT
>NW_025937137.1:0-3409 GCF_000764305.2 Hyalella azteca
CATCATATGCCCTCATCTCTCATCCCGCCTCATTCAATCATCACATCCCCTCATCCCGCCTCATTCCTCATCCCGTCTCATCCCTCATCACTTCATATTCCCTCATCACAAACCCGCATCAAATTCTTTCATACCGCCTCATCCATCATCACATCCCCTCAACTGCCTCATTCCTCATCCTATTCCTTCATCCTGCATCATTCCTCATCCCGCCACATCCCTCTTCACTTCATATTCCCTCATCACAAACCCTCATCAAATTCCTTCATACCGCCTTATCCCTCGCAAAATTTACTGCCTATTTAAATCCTAGTTCACCTTATAATTAACTTAACAACTTGAATTGCACGTTTTTCTTTTTTTCTTTTGTGATTTAAAGTCTTAATACCTATCAATATTATAGTTCAAATTTTTGACAATGCGCGTTGTGTTACTGGTGTGGTTGAAAATCCAAGATAAAGAGAACCCGTGTTGAAAATAAACTAACGTGAATTACTAATTTATACATAAATAATCGCGCTAACGATATCAATTATTATTTGAAATCAACGTCCAAAAAATGGTTTAAGAANCGCGGCTGGCAACACGTGTCATGTTAACGCGACGTGTGTCAACCTCCAGACATCGTACACGTGTCACTGTAAACGTGGCTTCCAGGGCGATGGACTCAACTGTACCGGTAGGTGAACTTCGTACGTCTGGCGCATGCTTAAGATCAAGTGTCTAATGTTGTCATACATCCGTAAATTCGTCCACATCTCTGTACGTAAAATTTTTACAAACGGACGGACGAAACTGTACCGGTAGGTGAACTTCGTACGTCTGGCTTATGCTAAGCATCAAGGGTCTAATGTTGTCATACATCCGTTTATTCGTCCCCATCTCTGTACGTAAAATTTGTACAAACGGATGGACGCAACTGTACCGGTAGGTGAACTTCGTACGTCTGGCTGATGCTTAACATAAAGGGTCTATTGTTGTCATACATCATTAAAATTCGTCGTGATGTCTGTCCGTACAAACGATCGGTACATCATTAACATTTTTCCTGATCGATGTCTGTCCGTAAAATTTGTACAAACGGACGGACGTAACTATACCGGAAGGTGAACTTCGTTCGTCTGTCTCATGCTTAAGATCAAGTGTCTAATGTTGTCATACATCAGTAAATTCGTTTAATGTCTGACCGTACAATTTGGACAAACGGACGGACGAAACTGTACCGGTATGTAAACTTCGTACGTCTGTCTCATGCTTAAGATCAGGGGTCTAATGTTGTCATACATCAATAAAATTCTTCCTGATCGATGTCTGTCCGTAAAATTTGTACAAACGGACGGACATAACTGTTCCGGTAGGTGAACTTCGTACGCCTGTCTCATGCTTAGCATCAAGTGTCTAATGTTGTCATACATCAGTAAATTCGTCAAATGTCTGACCGAACAATTTGGACAAACGGACGGACGAAACTGTACCGGTAGGTGAACTTCGTACGTCTGGCTGATGCTTAACATAAAGGGTCTATTAATGTCATACATCATTAAAATTCGTCCTGATGTCTGTCCGTACAAACGGACGGACGTAACTGTACCGGTAGGTGAACTTCGCACGTCTGGCTCATGCTTAACATTAAGGCTCGAAAGTTGTCATACATCCGTAAAATTCGTCCACATGTCTGTGCGTAATGTTTGTACAAACGTAATATTTTCACTGGTGAAGGAATATGCATAAATTATTGTATGCTAGAGGCTTATATTAACTGTATCAGCTGTATCTGCATCAGCTGTAGCAGCATGCCTCCTCTTCTTTCACCCTAACTTACATTCATAAAAAACATTCATTATTTCAACTTTCGCAAGTTTACATTCCTTTATGTATTGATGAAGGCGTCACCTCATTGACATTGTACTGACCAGGATAACGGTGTCACCATTCTACTCATCACTGTATTCATCATTCTACTCATCACTGTATTCATCACTGCACTCATCACTGTATTCATCATTGTATTCATCATTCCCGCAGACATTGATGAGTGTGACGCTGCCAGCGAGCAGGACGGTCATTACTGCCAGCAACACGCAACCTGCCTCAACACTCCTGGCAGCTACAAGGTAATTCCTTACCGTCCTGGCAGCGACTGCCCGTTGTCTCAGACAAAAAAGAATGTACAAGTGAATTTAAAAGGCAACAAAATAAAGCAAATTCAGCCTAATGTTTTCGAAACCCGCTCCATTATTAGTTAAAAATTCGAAGAATTGTAAATTGATGAAAAATGTCAAGCGGATAATTACTACAAGCGCTGTTGACGCGAGGTTTTTGTTTGAAAATAATCAGCTATCCCGAAAATCTTAAATTTTTGGCAGTGGAGATGGTTAAATGGTTAAAGACCCTAATCGAGAGTGCCGTGATAGATCATAAAAATTATTTCGGATGGTTAAAGATCCTAGAATCGCCCTCAGTCTCAGGAACGTTGCACCGTTCAGTGTGAAGGCGCACAGCAGAATGAGGAGGGTGAGCAAGCAGATCTCTAGAACGATAACTCCTTCCGCTGTGTTCAGCAATTCTCAAGTAGAAGTGACCCGACGTAATTCCGAGTTCGGTTTCAACCGCTTCCATGAAAATTTTGTTCTTCCTGTTGATTACATTTCTATTTATGAAATTTTTATTGATGATAGAGCGGTCTCCAAAACGTTATAATTGAAACTGAGGTTAATTTGCTCAATATTTTATTTAGTTTAAAATTCTTGATTAGTTTTGAATTTTAGCAAACTATTAATACAAATAATATATATTAATGCCCATCCTGCAGCTTTGATTCATAGTAGCTAAAAGTTTATCAATGTCACGCCGGGTAACACGAAAATGTTTAATAATATATAATCCTTGCCTATCAAAGGGGTAACTACTTTATACTCCACGCAGTGTTACCTAATCCTTAGTCTTACTCAGGTAACTGTACACCGTCTCACAGTATTATTTATACTGATTAAATTCACTGAGAATTAAAAATTTATATTAAAAAATGTTTGATATTTTTTAAAAATTTCATTCNCTGTCTCTTATACACATCTAGATGTGTATAAGAGACAGGGGTTACACTCCACATTCTGTAGTAGTACAGTTTCTTTTAATGTTTTGGTAGACAATAATTTTAACAACTTTTACAATATATACAAAATACTTTTGGTTATACCCTCTCTGTATGACAGCTAAACAACAGTGATATCAATAATAGTTAAAAGTGATGTCAATAATGTCTATGTCAGTGATAACAATAATAGTTAAAAGTGATGTCAATAATGTCAACGTCAGTGATAACAATAATAGTTAAAAGTGATGTCAATAATGTCAACGTCAGTGATGTCAATAATAGTAAAAAGTGATGTCAATAATGCCACTGTCAGTG
>NW_025937138.1:0-21781 GCF_000764305.2 Hyalella azteca
TATTGATTTTCAGAAACGGTTAAAAACTATCACGAAACCGCGTGTCAGTTACTGTCCTCCACGATTCTTAAAGATCTGCGAGAAGGATCTTTACAATATCTTTTAACGAATGATTTTATAACTCGGTTACTTGCTGAATTGCAGTCTCTTCTAAATAATCCTTCCCGCAATAATTCATAATATAATTGTAGACTTTCATTAGCTATAATATTTGGGATCACTTTTCAGTCAATAAATATCGACTGAATAATTCAGAAATCGGAATATTTTCTTAACATATTCAATTATTCCGAGCTTCCCGTGCATGTAATCAACTCAAACGATTTTAACCTGCAATTAATTAACATAACAATCGAATTCTCTCAAACATCGATATGGAATTTCAAAATGAAAGTAACACGATAGGTTTCAAGTTAAGATGCTGTATTTTCCATTTTTTTCCTGACATTTTTCCGACAACACACAAAGAGTTTGGTGCAATGAAAACAGTAACCACGAATAAAGGACATATATGCCAGACAGCCAGAGACTCGTATCGGTATCCAATTGAATTTTTTAAAGGAGAAAGAAACCTAGAAGTTGAAAACATAATAACAAGCAGTGAAGAATGAAGCATTCAGCAAGTGAATTTATTGGAAGATGTAATAGCCTGAAGAATGTTATCGGGACAGATTTTCCTATAGCCTATCCTCTCAATCTTCTCACATAAAAAACAAAACAAGAAAATTTCGATAGCAAGGGAGACTACTTTTTTTTTAGAGCTGCACGCGTGGCCGTAGTTCAGTCAGGACTCTGGAAGCTGTGGCTGAGCCAGTGCTTCCCGTTTGTAATTGTACAAATAAGCGAGACACTCAGGAAATTCCCTGCAAATGTCCACGAAAAATAGTTTCAGACGCTCAAGCGTGCTTTACTTATAATAACTAAATATTCACCTCAAAAATCCTTTAACGTATGTTTAGAAAAACTGATTTCGGTTAACAAATTTAATTTTTAGATAATTGCTACAATTGAATCTTTATGGGAACTCTGGAACGATATTGGTTCAATTGCTAAACGTGCGATCTTCATACTATAACTCCCTTTAATTTTCTTTAAACCGATGCTGGCACGGCAATTTCCTTACTTGTCTTGTATCGAATTCTGAAAAAATCTAGTACGAGGAAATTAATCTAAAATGACCAGAAAGTTTGCTACATGTTCCGAATGTAAATAATAAAGCTATGTCAATAAGCTATAGTTGGTGATGTAGGTTCGCAGTACATTTGTAAATCCAAATTTGGCTTGGTACAATAGGCATTGGACCTTCATTGGAGTAGGAGGAATAGTTTAGTTTGTGCTGAAATTTTGCTAATTTGTTTGCGTATTCAGTAAACGGTTGAATCAAAGTTTCAGTCTTCAAGAATTAAGAACTTTGCTCTATGCTGCTATTGAATTTTGGAGCCCCACGGGCAGATATATTGAATTGCTTGAGTATGCTGTAGGAACTTGGTGGTGGGTGGATTTGAAATGTTTACAGCATTATCTGATGTTAATTTCAAAGCATTTGTTAAAAAGTTTAGTAAAAAATATTTTACTGACTCTGAAAATGGTTCCTAGCCAATATCAATAATGCAACGAACGATAATTAAGAGTCTAAAAGTAAAAATTCATAGCCGTATTTGCCCAATAAAATGTTGAATTAAGCTCATCATCTTCTTGGTCACCTTAAACCTTAGCGATGCCAAACTTCTGAAGCTTGGATAAGGATTGATAAAATTTCGCATGCACCTAAGGAGCGAATCAGCACACCACAGCGAAGGCAGTAGAGCTCTGCTCTGCTATTCTGTGCAGCCCTGCGCCGAGCCCCGAACTCCCGCCTGGCGATAAACTCGAAGGCTACAGTGAATTAAACTGTTCTATCGATTGAACTATTAATCGACAGCAGGATTTTCTCAGGATACTAACGCATTCTAGGAAATAAAATACAACTAACTGATCAACATTAACGGTTAAACGAAGCTATAAACTGGCGAAACGCGGCGCCTGTCCGACCTCCAAGTTGTACTCGATCACTGCAAGTTTTGGAGCCATCGGCCAATTGCAGTGAGGCAACTGAATAAAAACTCTAGAACCGTTCTTAATAATTGACACGAAAAATAAACGGGGATTTATCCGTGGATTAAAAGAATTTCATATAACTTCTGAAAAAAAAGTTGGCTCATTCAAGCTGGATGTCATTTTCTGACCACAGGTACAGAGTTTTATAGCAATGAAAACAGTATCCACGATTAAAAGATTTATGCGAGAGTCTCATATTGGAATCCTATTAAATGTTTTTCGCAAGAAAGAAACCTAGAGTTTATAAACATAGCAATAAGCAGTGAAGAATGAAGCATTCTGCATGAGAATTTATTGAAGATGCAATAGCCTGAAAATTGTTATCGTATCAGATTTTCTTATAGCCTATCCTCGATATATGTCAATATTAAAATGAGAGAAGAAAATCTCGATTGCAAGGGAGACTAATTTCTTGTGAATGCTGCCCGCGTGGCTGTCATGACTCAGGAGGCTGTGGCCTGTGGTTGAGCCAGTGCTTCCCATTTGTAATTGTACAAATAGGCGAGACGCTCAGGAAAGTTCCTGCAAATGTCCACCAAAAACACAGCTTCAGATGCTCAAGCGTGTTTATAATAATAACGGAAAAACTGTAACTCACTTCTAGAAAAAACTCATTTCAATTAAGAGGTTAAAAAATTTATCGATAATTGCGACTTTTGGATCACTTTTGGAACTCTAGAACGTTATTGGATCAATTACTCGAAACAAGTGATCTTCATACCATAATTTCCTTTAATTTTATTCAATCTGAATCCAGGCACGGCATTTTCGGACATGACATGTGTCGGATCGAATTAAAAAAAAGTCTAGTATGAGGAAATTAATCTAAAATTATCAGAAAGCTTGCTTCGTGTTCCAAATGGTTTTAATAAAGCTATGTTATTAAACTATGGTTGGTGATGTAGGTTCGCGCTACATTCATAAATCCCAATATTTTTCTGTCGAGGTCACTGGATCTTCTTCGGAGGATAGGAATAATTTAGTTTGTGCTCAATTTTGTTGAACCTATTGCATGTTCAGTTCATCGTTATATGAAGCAGTTTCATGATGGTGATGCATAAAGAAGATAGCAATAAAATAATTCTGTTATATTTTGTTCCCCTGCGGGTAATAAGTAATCCTAGTCTGTAGTACTTAGCATCTTAAAGGTGGTTGGACATTGGTATGTGGACGGCATTACCTGATGATTATTTTAAAGATTTTGTAAAAAATGAATCGTGATGAATATATCACAGATTCTGAAAATGGATTTTAGCCGTTATCAAAAATGCAACGCACGATAAAAATCGATATCTCAAAAGTCTTAGCTGTATTTCCCAAATAAAATGTTTAATTAAGCTGGAGTCGCTCTCAGCTGGGCACTACGAGGTTCGAGGTGCATGCATGCGCTGTAGTGCGGTGATCATCTTCGGCTGATCGGTCGCGTTTCATGCGCATGCCTTCCTCGAGTTGGACGTGGCGCGTTTCATGCGCATGCCTTCCTCGAGTTGGACGTTGAATGTCTACTTAGTAACAATTTCCCTTCTGATGTTCACCTTAAAACCTTAGTGATTTCAAACTTCAGTTATGTTGGATAAGAATTGCTAAAATTTTGCATGCCCTCAAAGATCGAATCAGTGCATTGGTGCAGGCTTTCCGCCACCACAGCGAGGTAGTATAGGTTCAGCCCTGCGATGATGAGCCCCAAACTCACGCCCAGCGATTAACATAGAAGGCGACGATGAAACTGTTCGTTTGAGTTAATCAAACAGCAAATCTACGCGATTCTCAGGATACTAACGCATACAGGAAAAAATACAACTAATTAACTGATCAACATTAACGGTTAAATGAAGCTAGAGAACTGGCAAAACGCGGCATCTGTACGACCTTCAAGTTGTACTCGATCACAGCAAGTTTTGGAGCCATCGGCCTACAACGATTAGATAACTCCGTACAATCTTTGAAGATATTTGTAATAATTGAGACGAAGCAATAAAATGTAAAAAAACCTTAGTGGGGAAGAATTTCAAACAATTGTTATAATGCTTGGACTCGAACTAGTTCAACAAATTTGAATAAAAATGAAGCTCATGTCACCAATAACTTTTCCGGATTCAACGGCATGGAACAACATTCATGTAAGCTGAACAATGGAAATGTAAATCACAAGATCTTCTGTGCAAGGGATTCAGCTACCAATACACAAAACATAAGAAAAAACAATAACATCTTACTGCTTATTCAAAATGGCAGAAATTACAACCACTAAAATTTCATCCACCCATAACTGGATGATGAAGTTGAAGTTTTTGAAAATCAAGAACTAATGAAAACAGTATCCACGATTAGAGGACTTAGACGAGAGTCTCGTTTCGGATCCCTATTAAATGTTTTTCACAATAAAAAAACCTAGACGTTGAAAACAAGCAACAAGCTGAGAAGAATGCATAATTTCTTCAAGTGAATTCATGGAGGATGTAATTGCCTGAAAATTGCAATCGGAACAGATTTTCCTATAGCCTATCCTCTAAATCTTCAAACATAAAAAACGAGAGAAGAAAAATCTAGATTGCAAGGGAGACTACTTTCTTGTGAGGGCTGCACACGTGGCTCGGTCATGACTCAGGACAGCACAGGCAGGAGGCTGTGGATGAGCCAGTGTTTCCTATTTTTAATTGTACAAATAGGCGAGACACTCTGGAAAGTTCCTGTAAATGTCCACCAAAAAAAGTGTCAGACGCTCAAGCGTGTTCTACTTATAATAACTAAATGTACACAATTCGAACCGTTAACATATTTTTGAAAAAAAAAATCAATTCACTAAACAGGGAAAATTTTTCGAAAATTGCGACCATTGGATCTTTATTGGAACTAGAACGGCATTAGATCAATCGATCGATACATGTGATCTTCATACTATAATTCCATTTAATTTTGTTCAATCTGAACCGTGGCACGGCAATGTCCTTACATGTGTTGGGTCGAATTCTGGAAAAATCCAGTATGAGGAAATTACTCTAAATGATCAGAAAGTTTGCTCCGCGTTCCAAATGAAGCTATGTCAATAAATTATGGTTGGTGATGTAGGTTCGCAGTACATTCATAAATCCCAATTTTTTTGTGCATAAGTTCGTTGATTTCCATTTGTCTATCAGGAATAGCTTAGTTTGTACTGAATTTCTCATCACAAATTATGTGTTCAGTAAAATGTTATATATAGAACTTTGGCCGCATTTTTATAAATTGAAATGTGTTATAAGGAAATAATATGTTTTGGGCCCATGCCGCTTAATAAGAACTTAAAGTCGGTAGAATGTTGCATCTTGATGACGGCTGGACAAGTATGTGGACAGTATACCTGATGATTATTTCAAAGCTTTGGTAAAAAAAAGAATCAAGAAAAATATATCAAAGATTCTGCATGGAAATGGATTTTAGCCGTTATCAAAAATGCAACGCACGAAAAGAGTCTATATCTTAGTAGCCTTAGCGGTATTTACCCAATAAAATGTTCATTTTAGCTGGAGTTGCTCTCAGCTGGGCATTACGAAGTTCGGGGTGAATGCATGCGCTGTAGTGCAGAGATCATCTTCGGTGCGTTTCATGCGCATGCCTTCCTCGAGTTGGACGTTGATTGTCTTTTTACTAATAATTTCCCTTCGGATGGTCACCTTAAAACAGCGGTGAAAATCGTCGGCCGGTCACGAGCGTTTCATGTGCATGTCTTCCTCGAGTTGGACGTTGATTATCTGTCTTGTAATAATGTCCCTGCAGGCGGTCATCTTAAAACTTAGTGACGCCATTGTTCAAGAAGCTTGTAGATGAAGCGAAAATATTCTACATGCACCGGAGGAGCAAATCTATGCACTGCTGTAGGTTTTGAGCTGCACAGCGAAATTAGCAGAGCTAGATTTATTTTTCTTCCATTACCCAAATGGAGCTATATTATATTAGCTATATATATATATATATATTCATACTGATTATATCAGAAATTGAATTTTTTTATGTCAAGCACTCAAGTGTTTAGATTCTCGCAGGCAGCAAACCTGCAATGAATCTCTCATAGCAATTGAATTCTTCTTCAAACATATATATGAATTGTCATGGTCCAAATTAATGGACCTACGAAAGGTTTATGAGGCCTTATTCATGCTATTTTGCTTCTAATTTCGTTTTTGTAGCGATGATTTTTATTTATCTCAGCGTGAGAAATATTAAATCAGCTGGTGAATATATCTTTAGTATTAATGTAATATCAATTTTAATTACAAATACGTTAAGTATTTATATATGCCCTGAGATGAAACCGCGATTGGGCGGCTGGGTAGTAACAGTCGTTCTCGATCAGCTCGTACGCTGGAGAGGTGGTGAAAATTATCAATATAGACTACTAAATTATTTAAGATATCTCTTCAACAAGTTTTATGGAAGGAAACTGCTGTCCATCTCATCTCTTTAGAAGGATAAAAACGAGAGGCTGGATGTTACCTTAATGTGTTTCTTTTTGAAAAAAATGAGCTCTAAAGTGAACACCTGTGACCGGCGGGAATTCAACAACATTGTAAAGAATAGAAACCAAAATTCGAATTCGAACCACAAGTGTTGAGTCACGCGATTGATTAATAACAGCTGCATAATTCATTGTATCTTACATTTACGTCGATATCCATTAGTCTTTTCATTATGAATTTGTCCGCAAATTTCATTGCATAAAATGAAACATTTAATTCTTTAGGGTCAAAACGTTTCTGGACACGATCATGAGTAAAAATGTTTCTGTAGGGTCTCTGGTCGAGGCAAGATCAAAACACAACTTACGTTTAGAATTATACTGTTAAAGTACGACAAATCCCACTGCAAACAATATATCTGTTTCCGATGCATTGAAATTCACGTATTTTGATTCATGCATTCTTACTTTTAACTCATACCTTATTTATTTACTTACATTTCTTAACTTTACTCGTTACCTTCACCTCTTTCCCACTATACTGAACACCTTCTCTCCTTCACTGTGTTGTCTATCGCGCGATTAAACAGCGGACGGGGTAGGAGCGGAACGCAGATTTCTTCCAGTTAAAATGAAGTATGACATGCCAATGAAACAACGCCATGACGGAAAGCGTTCGCTAAGCTGAAGTTACGAAATCCCATGGGAATTATTATTACATGGAGATTGAAAAGTGTACAATGCGCCACAATTATAGCTATCTTTAGTTTTAGTCTTTAGTTTTAGTTAGTTTTTAAACCAACGTGTATGTGTATGAGATTATTGCCGGCGCAACAGTTGCTTTGGCTTTGTACTGCGTTTTCTGGGCTCGGTGCCGTGATGTTGCAGCCTTGGCGGTAACCATTCTCCGGCACGATAATATGTGCGTCGTGCTCGTTAATTACAACGCGTTCTTTTCATCTTCATACTCGCCGCACGTCGTGATGCTCGTTGTCTTTTTAAGTTCAAAACGACCTCGCGCAATAAGTATTGCAAGCACATCCTTGGTAATAGCTTTGTTGAACGCGCCTTGTTTAATTGTAGCTTTCAAACGAGTGCGAACACTTAATTTGCAACTAACGCGAAAAACCAGTAATTGCCGTTTTTACACAAAAATTTTATATATTAACTCATAGTGGTCATTTATAGAAGTTGAAAATGGTCTTATATGCAATAAGTATTGCATGTATACAAATGTACATCAATGGTTGCTGCCATGAAAAACGCAGCTTGTGTGCAGCTTTCAAACAATTGCAAACGCTTTGTAATTAACGCGAATAATGATCTATATTACAGGTATAATTCAAGTTAAATTTTTAAGTTATTAAAATGAATATTTTTACTTATTATATGTCAAAGCCTCATTATTGTACCAGGAACGCCACCTCAATATTATTTTCGCAGGAGTCTGCAGCGCTTCAATATAACCTTTTCTTCAGAACTCTTCACAAACATTTCAACATTTATATTATTAATATCATTGGAAGTCAGTATTCTATAGATAAATTTTTTGTGAACATATCAGAAATGAGAATATGTTATTGGCAAACTCATATATTTTGAGCTTGCTGTGAATGTAGTCACCTTACAATTAAACCTGCAATAAATTAATACAATAATCGAATCCTTTTTCAAACATCGATATGGACTATCAAAATGAGAGTAGCATGATAAGCGTCAAGCTAAGATGCTGCAATTTACATTTTATCATGTCATTTTCTGACAACACACACGGAGTTTAATATACAGCAATGAAAACAGGATCCACGATTAAAGGACTTGTGCGAGAGTCTCGTTTCGGGATCTTATTGAATGTTTTTCGCACAAAAAACCTAAGAGTTAAAAACATAACAACAAGCAGTGAAGAATACATCATTCTGCAAATGAATTTATTGGAAGATTTAATAACCTGATAAATGATTTTGGAGCAGGTTTTCTATAGCCTTCCTCGAAAACTATCAGCATAAAAAACGAAACAAGAAAATCTCGATTGCAAGGGAGACTCTGTTCTTGTGAGAGCTGCACGCGTGGCTCAGTCAGGACTCTGGAGGCTGTGGCTGAACCAGTGCTTCCCGTTTGTAATTGTACAAATAGGCAAAACACTCTGGAAAATTCCTGTAAATATCCACGAAAAATCAGCGTCAGACGCACAAGCGCATTTTACTTATAATAACTGAATATACACATCTTAACTCCTGTAATGTATACCTAGAAAAAAACTTATTTCATTGTACAAGTTAAATTTTTCGACAATTGCGACTATTGTATCGTTATTGGAACTCTGGAACGTTATTGAATCAATTGCTCGCAACATGCGATCTTAATTCATACAATAACCTCTTTATTTTTTTAAATCTTATTAGTGGCACGATCAAGATTAAAAAATCTAGTATGAGGAAATTAGTCTAAAATAATGAGAAAATCTGCTACATATTCCAAATTTTAATAATGAAGCTATGTCAATAAAATATGGTTTGAGATGTAGGTTCGCACTGCACTCATAAATCCGAATATTGTTTTATGTGTCGCACAGTCATTCCATCTTCATCAGAGTAACAGGAATAGCTTAGTTTATGCTGAATTTTGCTGCACCAACTGCATGTTCAGTAAATTGGTATACGATGCGCTTCTGTGAGTTTTATTGAAAGAAATCAGCCTCTCAAGTTGAGAATTAATCAATTTTGGTGCCGTAGCTGGCTAATAAGAAATTCGGACTCAGTAGTGCTCAGTAAATTGATGGTGGCTGGACGTTGGTATGTTGGCAGCATTATCGGATGATTTTTACGAAGATTTGTAAAGAAGTATCTTGAAAAATATTTCACTGACTATGAAAATGGTTCTTATAGCCATTATCAAAAATTCAACGAATTATGAGCGTCAATGTTATATAAGATATTAGAGTCGCGGTTGAGCCGTGTCACAAGGCGGACGTGCGTGTTGCGCGGGCTCACAGCTTGACTTTCCACTGTGCCGGTTGAACTGCATTATCACATTTTGTATTGAATGTCTCAGTAAACAAACTTGAAGTGAAGTCAGTGAAAGAGAATGCAAACAAAGAGCGGAAGTGAGCAAAAAGCGGTTCTCTGTTTTTCACTCCGAAAAACGAGGGTAGAGCTAGTGAGTAGTGGCACACCGTGACGAAGATAGGCGAAGTGCCTTTCTGTTAAGCCTACTCTCTTGAACCGAGCTCCGTTAACTCCACCCTTGCCCCTCCGTCTACCTCTACGCTGCACAGCGTCTACCTCTACGCTGCCCGCCGTCTACCTCTACGCTGCCCGCCGTCTACCTTTATCCTGCTCATCAACTCTCTACCCCTCTGTCGCGAGCCCTTCATTCCCTCAGCTCACCTCTCTCTCTCATAGCTCAGCTGTTACTCTGGAGTTGTAATTTTCGACGGAACTTTTACTCTACTCAAGTCAATTTAGTTTTGAACTCGTGTGTTCTCCGTTAATTTGCAATTCTGTTCCAAATGGAACGTTGACTTTAACTCTACTCAAGTCAATTCAGTTTTAAGCTTGTGTTTTCCTCCGTGCATTAGGGCTGGACAGAGAAAAAATAGGATGTCGAAAAATCCTCAAGTTCAGCTAGGCAAAGAGCTAAAATCAAGTCATCTAAGTTGTAAATGGAAATTTGCAAGCACTGCGAATCAGCACACCACAGCGAAGGTAGTGGAGCCCTGCTCTGCTATACTGTGCAGCCCTGCGCCGAGCCCCGAACTCCCGCCTGGCGATAAACTCGAAGGCGACGATGAAACTGTTCAATCGATTGAGCTATTAATCGACAGCAAATCTACGTGATTCTCAGGATACTAACTCATTCAGGGAAATGAATACAACTAACTGATGAAAATTAACGGTTAGATGAAGATGGCACGCGTTGCTAACTGGCGAAACGCGGCGCCTGTCCGACCTCCAAGTTGTACTCGATCACAGCAAGTTTTGGAGCCATCGGCCTACTGCGGTGAGGCAACTGAAGAAAAACTCTAGGACCGGTCATAATAATTGACTCGAAAAATAAACGGGAATTTATTCGTGGATTAAAAGAATTTCATAAAACTTTTGAAAAATAAGTTGGGCTCATACAAGCTGGATGTCATTTTCTGACCACACGTACAGAGTTTTATAGCAATGAAAACAGTATCCACGATTAAAAGACTTAGGCGAGAGTCTCATATCGGAATCCTATTAAATGTTTTTCGCAAGAAAGAAACATAGAGTTTAAAACATAGCAATAAGCAGTGATGAATGAAGCATACTGCAAGAGAATTTATTAAAAGATGTAATAGCCTGATAATTGTTATCGGAACATATTTTGCACGTTTTGCACAAAACTTCTTTACAATACAGACCATGGTAGAGCATCTCAGACACTGTAGAGAATCTCAGATACGGTAGAGCTGTACGACCTTCAAGTTGTACTCGATCACAGCAAGTTTTGGAGCCATCGGCCTACAACGATTAGATAACTCCGTACAATCTTTGAAGATATTTGTAATAATTGAGACGAAGCAATAAAATGTAAAAAAACCTTAGTGGGGAAGAATTTCAAACAATTGTTATAATATTGCTTGGACTCGAACTAGTTCAACAAATTTGAATGAAAAATGAAGCTCATGTCACCAATAACTTTTCCGGATTCAACGGCATGGAACAACATTCATGTAAGCTGAACAATGGAAATGTAAATCACAAGATCTTCTGTGAAAGTGATTCAGCTACCAATACACAAAACATAAGAAAAAACAATAACATCTTACTGCTTATTCAAAATGGCAGAAATTACAACCACTACAATTTCATCCACCCATAACTGGATGATGAAGTTGAAGTTTTTGAAAATCAAGAACTAATGGAAACAGTATCCACGATTAAAGGACTTAGACGAGAGTCTCGTTTCGGATCCCTATTAAATGTTTTTCACAATAAAAAAACCTAGAAGTTGAAAACAAACAACAAGCTGTAAAGAATGCACCATTCTGCAAGTGAATTCATGGAAAATGTAATTGCCTGAAAATTGCAATCGGAACAAATTTTCCTATAGCCTATCCTCTAAACCTTCTCACATAAAACGAGACAAGAAAAGCTAGATTGCAAGGGAGACTACTCTCTTGTGAGGGCTGCACGCGTGGCTCGGTCATGACTGAGGAGGCTGTGGCTGAGCCAGTGTTTCCCATTTGTAATTGTGCAAATAGGCGAGACACTCAGGAAAGTTCCTGCAAATGTCCACCAAAAAAAATGTCAGACGCTCAAGCTTTTTTCACTTATAATAACTCAATATACACACCAACAAACCTTTAACGTATTTTTAGAAAAAAAAAATTCATTTCAATAAACTTGTTAAAATTTTCGATAATTGCGGCTATTGGATCGTTTTTGGAATTCAGAAATGTTATTGGATCATTTGCTCATAACATATGAGATCTTGGTACTTTAACTCTCTTTAATATTATTTAATCTGATGGTGGCACGGCAATTTCCTTACTTGTGAAGTTGTGTTGGATCGAATTCTGAGTGAAATCTAGTATGAGGAAATTGCTCAAAAATAAACAGAAAGTTTGCTACATGTTCCAAATTTTGATAACAAAACTATGTCAATGAGCTATGGTTGGTTATGTACATTTACAGTACATTCATAAATCCGAATTCTTTTTTTAGAAAAGACTCATTTCATATAAAAGGTTAAATTTTTCTATAATTACGACTATTGGATCATTTATGGAACTATGGAACGTTATTGGATCAATTACTCGAAATATGCGATCTTCATACTATAATTTCCTTTAAATTTATTTATTCTGAATCGTGGCACGGCATTTTCCTAACATGTGTCGGATCGAATTTTGAAAAAAAATCTAGTATGAGGAAATTATTATAAAATTAATCGAAAGCTTGCTACGTGTTCCAAATTTTATTAATAAAGCCATGTTAATAAACTATGGTTGGTGATGTAGGTTCGCACAACATTCATAAATCCCTATTTTTGTGGCATTTGGTCATTGGATCTTGAACTGAGTATTTGGAATAATTTAGTTTATGCTTGATTTTGTCTATCATATTGCATTTTCAGTAATTTCTTATATATAATAATTTCATCATATTAGTTAGTATTGGTAGGAAACTAGAAGGAAAAGTGTTTAATTTTGGGCCCAGACGGGTTAATAAATATCGAAGATGGTAGCATTTAGTAACTTGACGATTGCTGGACGTTAGTATGTGGACAGCATTGCCTGATAATTATTTCAACTCTTTTGTAGAAAAGAATCGTGAAAAATATTTCACAGACTCTGAAAGTGGATCTTAGCCGTTATCAAAAATGCAACGCACGATAAGAGTCTACATCCCAAAAGTCTTGGCCGTATTTACCCAATAAAATGTTCAATTAAGCTGAAGTTGCTCGCAGCTGGGCACTACGAGGTTCGGGGTGAATGCATGCGCTGTAGTGCGGTGATCATCTTCGGCTGATCAGGCGCGTTTCATGCGCATGCCTTCCTCGAGTTGGACGTTGATTGTCTAGTACTAATTTCCCTTCAGATGGTAACCTTAAACCTTAGCGACGCCAAGCTTCAGTGAGCTTGGATAAAAATTGATAAAATTTCGCATGCACCCAAGGAGCAAATCAGCGCACCACAGCGAAGGTAGTAGAGCCCTGCCCTGCTATTCTGTGCAGCCCTGCGCCGAGCCTCGAACTCTCACCTGGCGATAAACTCGAAGGCGACGATGAAACTATTCAGTCGATTGAACTATTAATCGACAGCAAATCTACGTGATTCTCAGGATAGTATCACATTCAGGGAAAAGAACACAACTAACTGATGAAATTGAATGGTTAGATGAAGATGGCATGCGTTGCCAACTGGCGAAACGCGGCGCCTGTCCGACCTCCAAGTTGTACTTGATCACTGCAAGTTTTGGAGCCATCGGCCAATTACGGTGAGACAACTGAAGAAAACCGGTGAGACAACTCCAGGTCCGTTCTTAATAATTGACACGAAAAACATACGGGGATTTATTCGTGGATTAAAAGAATTTCATAAAACTTTTGAAAAATAAATTGCGCACATACAAGCTCGATGTCATTTTCTGACAACACGTACAGAGTTTATAGCAAAGAAAACAGTATTCACGATTAAAAGACTTATGCGCTAGTTTCGTATCGAAATCCTATTAAATGTTTTTTGCAAGAAAGAAACCTATAGAGTTGGAAAACATAGCAATGAGCAGTGAAGAATGAAGCATTCTGCATGAGAATTTATTGAAAGAGGCAATAGCCTGAAAATTATTATCGTAACAGATTTTCCTATAGCCTATCCTCGAAATCTGTCAAAATTAAAAATGAGAGAAGAAAATCTCGATTGCAAGGGAGACTACCTTCTTGTGAATGCTGCCCGCGTGGCTGTCATGACTCATGAGTCATGAGGCTTTGGCTGAGCCAGTGCTTCCCATTTGTAATTGTACAAATAGGCGAAACACTCAGGAAAGTTCCTGTAAATGCCCACCAAAAATACAGTGTCAGACGCTCAAGCGTGTTTTACTTGTAATATCGGAATAAGTTTAACTCATTGTTAGAAATAACTCATTTCATAAAACAGGTTAAATTTTTCTTCGATAATTGCGACTATTGGACCATATTTGGAACTCTGGAACGTTATTGGACCAATTACTCGAAACAAGCGATCTTCATACTGTAATTTCCTTTAATTTTATTTAATCTGAATCCTGGCACGGCATTTTCGGACAGGACATGTGTTTTAAAAAAAATCTAGTAAGAGGAAATTAGTCTAAAAGTATCAGAAAGCTTGCTACGTGTTCCAAAAGGTAATAATAAAGCTATGTCAATAAACTATGGTAAGTGATGTAGGTTCGCAGTACATTCTTAAATCCCAATTTTTCTCTGTCAAGAGGTCATTGAAGCTTCATCGGAGGATCAGGAATAACTCAGTTTGTGCTCAATTATGTTGAACTATTGCATTTTCAGTACATCGTTATATGTTGCAATTTCAATATAATATATTAGTAAGCAAAAATTATGAGAACTTCTGTTATATTTTGTGCCCTTGCGCGGGGTAATAAGTAATCGGAGGCGGAAGTATTAGCATCTACAAGATGGCTGGACATTGGTATGTGGACAGCATTACCTGATGATTGTTTTAAAGCTTTTGTAAAAAAGAATCGTGATGAATATTTCACAGATTCTGAAAATGGATTTTAGCCGTTATCAAAAATACTACGCACGATAAAAGTCGATATCTCAAAAGTCTTAGCCGTATTTACCCAATAAAATGTTCAATTAGGCTGAAGTTGTTGCTCTCAGCTGGGCACTACGAGGTTCGGGGTGAATGCATGCGCTGTATAGTGCGGTGATCATCTTCGGTTGATATCAGGCGCGTTTCATGCGCATGCCTGCGTTGAGTTGGACGTTGATTGTCCATTTAGTACTAATTTCCCTTCAGATGGTCACCTTGAGCCTTAGTGACGCCAAACTTCAGTTATATTGGATAAGAACTGTTAAGATTTTGCATGCATTCAAAGATGGAATCAGTGCATTGGTGCAGGCTTTCCGCCACCACAGCGAGGTAGTATAGGTTCAGCCCTGCGATGATGAGCCCCAAACTCACGCCCAGCGATTAACTAGAAGGCGACGATGAAACTGTTCGTTTGAGTTAATCAAACAGCAAATCTACGCGATTCTCAGAATCCTAACGCATTCAGGGAAATAAAATACAACTAACTGATCAACATTACCGGTTAAATGAAGCTATGGACTGGCGAAACGTGGCACCTGTACGACCTTCAAGTTGTACTCGATCACAGCAAGTTTTGGAGCCATCGGCCTACAACGTTTAGATAACTCCGTAGAAACTTTGAAAATATTTGTAATGATTGAGACGTGTTCCAAATGGTAATAATAAAGCTATGGCTAAGCTATGTCTAAGTCTTTGATAATAAAGCTATAAGCTAATGCAAGACGAAAGAATAAATTGTGAAAACAACTTAGTGGTGAAGAATTTCAAACACTTGGTAAAATATTGCTTGGACTCGAACGAGTTCAACAAAGATGAATTGGTGAATATTTCTCCTTAGTATTAATGAAATATCAATTTAATAACAATTACTGTAATAATTTATTTATGTCCTGAGATGAAAACGCGATTTTGCGGCCGGTGCACAATTAAGGGATTAGTCACTTTGATTGTCCATCGGATTTGGCGGATGAGGGTCGGATCGCTCGATTAGACAGCAGGCGGGGTAGAGGCGGAACGCAGATTTCTTCCAGTTAAAATGAAGAATGACGTGCCAATGAAACAACGCTATGACGGGAAGTGTTCACTAAACTGAAGTTTCGAAAATTCCCAGGGGAATTATCATTACGTGGAGAATTAGGAGATTAAATTGGGATGCAATTATCCATATTTATTGTTTTAAATGATTAAATCAACGTGTATGAGATTATAGCCGACGCAACAGTTGCGTTGGCTTTGTACTGCGTTTTCATGGCTCGGTGCCGTGATGTTGCAGCCTTGGCAGTAACCATTCTCCGGCACGATAATATGTGCGTCGTGCTCGTTAATTACAACGCGTTCTTTTCATCTTCATACTCGCCGCACGTCGTGATGCTCTTAACACTTGTAAACACTTGTAAACACTTGTAAACACTTGTAAACACTTTAAATTTAAACACTTGTAATCACTTGTAAACACTTGTAAACACTTGTAAGCACTTGTAGACACTTGTAACCGCTTGTAAACACTTGTAAACAATTGAAAACATTTGTAAACACTTGTAAACACTTTTAAACGCTTGTAAACACTTGTAAACACTTGAGAACACTTGTAAACTCTTGTAAACACTTGTGAGCACTTGTAAACACTTATAAACATTTGTAAACACTTGTAAACACTTTTAAACTCTTGCAAACACTTGTAAACACTTGTGAACACTTGTAAACACTTCTAAATACTTGTAAACTCTTGTAAACACTTCTAAACACTTCTAAACACTTCTAAACACTTCTAAACACTTCTAAACACTTGTAAACACTTGTAAACACTTGTAAACTCTTGTAAACACTTCTAAACACTTCTAAACACTTCTAAACACTTCTAAACACTTCTAAACACTTCTAAACAACTGTAAACATGAGTGAAACAAGCGAAACTTGTATAAACACTTGGTGTTTCACTTGTAAACACTTGATGTTTCACTTGTAAACACTTGTAAACACTTTATTACCCCTCTGCCCTTGTTTTTTCATTATATAATACAAATCATGTACAAATCAGAGAAACAGAGCTTCCAGAGTCGTCATATATGGTCTTTACGAATCAAATGATATGCCTCTCAATGCTGTAGCTTGAAAATTGTATGAGGAGATAGGTTTTAAGATGGCGTATTGCAGAAATTTTAATAGTTTAGGGGAGTCAAATAAGTAGAATTTATTGAAAAAAAAGATGAAAATGCACAAAAACATTTCTTGATACTGTAGCACAAGCTTTTACATTGCCAATTACTAGCATTGAGGATACCAGCGCGTGTATTTTAAAATTATTTTGTTTATCTTGATGCGAATAATAAGCAATAATTGTTATTACTCTGTTATTTATATTGCTATAAAATGGTCATTTTATGAAAGTGCATAACGGCCTAACGCAAAAAGTCTTGCATGTACATCCTTGGTTTTAGCTTTATTGAACGCATCTAGTTTGTAGCTTTCGAACGAGTGCAAACGATTTGCAATTAACGCGAATAATTATCTATTAATGATGTTTTTACACAAAAACATGTATGTATTAATACAGAAAGGTCATTTTATAGAAGGTAAAAACGGCCTTACGCAATAAGTATTGCATGTACATACATGGTTGTTGCTTTATAGTACGCGGCTTGTATGCAATTTTCGAACGATTGCTAACGCTTTGCAATTAGCGCGAATTATGATCTATAATTACAGATTTAATTTAAGATATCCTTTAAACGAATACTTTTTAAATATTTATTTTCAACGTATTCAAAACGGCATCACGAAAGATCCATGACGGCTACTTGCACGCGGTTACTTGCTGAATTGCAGTCGCTTCTATATAATCCTTCCCGCAATATCTTATAATATAATTTTAGACTTTTATTTTCTCATTATCATTGGGATCACTTTTTAGCGAATAAATTTCTAATGAATATTACAGAAATTAGAATATTTTCTTGACATACTCAATTATTCCGAGCTTGCCGTGCATGTCATCAACTCAAAAGATTTTAACCTGCAATAAATTATTATAACAATGGAATTCTATCTCACACATCGATATGGAATTTTAAAATGAGAGTAACACGATAGGTTTCAGGTTAAAATGCTGTAATTTCCATTGTTTCCTGTCATTTTCCGACGTTTTTTTTAGATTTTTTATTTTATTTTCATTTACTTCTCCATTTTCCATTGTTAACACTCGTAAACACTTTTACACTTGTAAACACATGTAAGCACATGCAAACACATGTAAACACATGTAAACTAAACACTTGTAAACACTTTTAAACACTTGTAATCACTTGTAAGCACTTATAAACGCATGTGAAAATTTGTAAACACCGTCATTTTCCGACAACACACAAAGAGTTTGGTGCAATGAAAACAGTAACCACGATTAAAGGACATGTGCCAGAAACTGGTATCGGAATACCATTGAATTTTTTCCAGAAGAAAGAAACCTAGAAATTGAAAACATAACAACAAGCAGTGAAGAATGAAGCATTCTGCAAGTAAATTTATTGGAAGATGTAATAGCCTGAATAAGGTTATCGGGACCCGATTTTCCTATAGCATATCCTCTAAATCTTGTCACATAAACGAAACTAGGAAATCTCGATAGCAAGGGAGACTACTTTCTTCTGAGGGCTGCCCGCGTGGCTCAGTCAGGACTCTGGAAGCTGTGGCTGAGCCAGTGCTTCCCATTTAGAATTGTTTAAAAAAGCGAGACACTCAGGAAATTCCCGGCAAATGTCCACCAAAAAAAACAGTTTCAGACGCTCAAGCGTGCTTTACTTATTTTAACTGAATATACACATCAAAAATACATTAACCTATATTTAAAAAAACTCATTTCATTTAAAAAATTAAATTTTTAGATAATTGCGACTATTGGATCGTTATGGGAACTGTGGAACAATATTGGACCAATTGCTCGAAACATGCGATCTTCATATTATAATGCCCTTTAAATTTCTTTAATCTGATCATTCTGATGGTGGCACGGCAATTTCCTTACTTGTGTTGTATCTAATTCTGACAAATTCTAATACGAGGAAATTACTATAAAATAACCAGAAGATTTGTTAAATAATAAAGCTATGTCAATGAGCATGGTTGGTGATGTAGGTTCGCAGTACATTTATAAATCCGAATTTGGTTCTTGCTTGGTACAATAGTCATTGGAACTTCATCGGAGTGGGAGAAATAGTTTAGTTAGTGATGAATTTTGTCGACTCACTTGTTTGCTCAGTAAACGATTATATGAAAAATCTTGTTCGCATTCAATTTAAGTTAAAGGCCTTTAAGTAATGATATTATATTTTGGAGCCCTTTGGGGCTAATATGAAAATTGATAGTGTGCTTTAGGAACCTGCTGGTAGGAGGAATTGCTATATATACAACATTAACTGATGATTATTTCAAAGCATTGTGAAAAACGTTTTGTTAAAAATATTTCATAGACTCTGAAAATAGTTCTTAGCCAATATCAAAAATGCATCGAACTATAAGAGCCGATAACTCAAAAGTCGTAGCCGTATTTAGCCAATAAAATGTTCAATTAAGCTGGAGTTGCTCTCAGCTAGGCACTGCGAGGTTCGGGTTGAATGATTGCGCTGTAGTGCGGTGATCATCTTCGGCTGATCAGGCGCGTTTCATGCGCATGCCTTCCTCGAGTTAAACGTTGATTGTCTGTCTAGTATTAATTTGCCTTCAGATGGTAACCTTAAACCTCAGCGATGCCAAACTTCAGTTAGATTATGTATGAATTGATAGAATTTTGCGTGCCCAATTTCGACGTTGAACGCGGCTTCTATGCAGCTTTTCAACGAGTGCAAACACTATGCATTTAATGGGTATAATAACCTATAATTACAATTTTATATAACGATATATTTGTAAACAATATTAATAAAATATTCAATTACTCAAGAATTTATAATTTAATTAGTCATTAAACATCACATAAAATTTTACTGAATAAATCAGAAATCGAAATATTATATTGGCGTACTCAATTATCTCAATCTTGCTGTGTATGTCGTCTTCCATTTGATTTTAACCTTCAATAAATTATTATCATAATCGAATCCTTTGCCAAACATCGCTACGTATTTTCAAAATGAATGCAACCTAAGTTTTAAGCTACGATACTGCAATTTTCATTTTTTTTCATATCATTTTCTGACAACACACACAGAGTTTTCGACTTTTATACAGTATGCAGTACCCTCAAATTTTGAAAAACGTATTGAGCTGTGTATTCAACAGCGAGGAGGTCATTTTGAACATTTATTGTAATTTAAATGAAACTTGAAGTTATATTTTTCCATTAGATTTATATTTCATCTTTCTACGTTCAATACTTTTCAAGTTATTAGCCTTTACTTTTACCAACTTTTTGGGGGCCACCCAGTAGCAACGAAATGCTTACTCCACTGAAACTCCACGATTAAATGCTTTTTTTGCGAGAGTCTCGTTTCGGAATCCTATTAAATGTTTTTATAAGGAAGAAAGACAGAAGTTGAAAACATAACAATAAGCAATGAAGAAAGAAGCATTCTGCAAGTGAATTTATTGGAAGATGTAATAGCCTGAAAAATATTATCGGAACAGATATTCCAATAGCATATCCTCGAAATCAGTAAACATAATGAACGAGACAAGAAAATCTTGTTTGCAAGGGAGACTGCTTTTTAGTATATGCTGTCTGTACGCGTGGCTCAGTAAAAACCCAGGCGGCTATGGCTGAGCCAGTGCTTCCCATTTATTATTGTACAAATAGGCGAAACACTCAGGAAAGCTCCTGTAAATGTCCACCAAAAAACAGTTTCAGATGCGCGGGCGTGTATTACTTTTAATAACTAAATATACACACCTACACACCTTTA
Source organism: Hyalella azteca (assembly GCF_000764305.2). Taxonomy (NCBI): domain Eukaryota; kingdom Metazoa; phylum Arthropoda; class Malacostraca; order Amphipoda; family Hyalellidae; genus Hyalella; species Hyalella azteca. The sequence goes on from NW_025937138.1 coordinate 20,705, forward strand.
ACGTATTTTAAGAAAAGAAAACTCATTTCATTAAACAAGTTAAATTTTGCGATAATTCCGAATAATGGATCGTTTTTGGAACTCTGGAACGTTTTTGGATCAATTGCTCGAAACATGCGATCTTCATGCTATAACTCCCTTTAATTTCACTTAATCTGAATCGTGGTAATGCATTTTCCTTACTTAATTGTGTTGGATCGAATTTTGAAAAAAATCTAGTATGAGGAAATTAATCTAAAATAATCAGAAAGTTTGCTACGTGTTCCAAATGGTAATAATAAAGCTATGTCAATAAACTATGGTTGGTGACGTTGGTTCGCAGTACATTCATATGAGTCCCAATTTTTTGTGTCATAAGGTTATTGGATCTTCTACGGAGTTTCAGGAATAGCTTAAATTGTGCTGAATTTTCGCCAACCAACTGAACGTTCAGTAATATTGTTATATATTGCACTATCAACAGACTAGTTTATGAATATGGTTGCTTAAATTTTTTTTTATAAATTTTGGGCTCATGTGGGTTAGAAAGTAAACAAGGTCGGCAGCATTTAGTATATTCATTGTGGCTGGACATTAGTATGTGAACTGCTTAACCTCATGATTATATCAAAGCTTTCGTAAAAATGAATTGTGAAAAATACTTAACGGGTTCTGAAAATAAGTCTTAGCCATTATCATGTATGCAACGCACGATAAGTCTATATATCTCAAAAGTCTTGACCGTATTAACCAAATAAAATGTTCAATTAAGCTGGAGTTGCTCTCGATCAGCTGGGCATTACGAGGTTCGGGGTGAATGCATGCGCTGTAGTTGGACGTTGATTGTCTGTCTAGTACTAATTTCCCTTCAGATGGTCACCTTAATTAAACCTTAGTGATGCCAAACTTCAGTTATGTTGGATGAGAATTGCTAAAATTTTGCATGCACTCAAATATGGAATCAGTGCATTGGTGCAGGCTTTCCGCCACCACAGCGAGGTACGTAGTATAGGTTCAGCCCTGCGATGATGAGCCCCAAACTCACGCCCAGCGATTAACTAGAAGGCGACGATGAAACTGTTCGTTTGAGTTAATCAA
>NW_025937139.1:0-2490 GCF_000764305.2 Hyalella azteca
GATTCTCAGTCAGCTTTGCAGGCAGTCAGCAATACCATCAACCCTTCATACAAGGAGTATGTTTACAAAATACAAGATATCATCTATAAAAGGCAGGCCCCTATCATTCTGCAATGGGTTTGAGGGCACTCTGGGGTCAAGGGCAATGAAGTGGCAGACAGAGCAGCCAACATGGGTCATAACAATGCCCACTCAGCCTTGAGTACACTGTACATTGAGCCTGGAAGAGTCCCTCACAGACCTCAGAGGCAAACTACACAAGCACTGGACCAGAATATGGAAGGCCTCTATTGCCTGCTCTCAGAAGGGAACTTTTCTGAGCAACAAAATGGGGGGGCCCATGCTGCGACCCTGGCTCTGCCTGAAGTTGCGCAGACTAGAGTGTGCTGCTGCCCAACTCAGGATTGGACATGCTGGTGTCAGAAGTCACTTGTACAGATTCAAAATGAGCAATTCTGACCAATGTACTGTCAAGCAGGGTAAAAAGGTACGCTTTTGAGTGTTTTTTTTAATAACTTCTTACCATGAAACATTTCAGAAACAAGTTTAGGCTCATTTTATAGCTCTTTGCAAGGCCTATCAAATGGCATCTTCAAAAAAATTCCATATGCTATTTGTAAGGTGCTAGACACAATATAAAAGGCTCCTGAATTAATCTTGAAATGGGGTAAAAAGGGACACTTGAAATAAAACTCAATTTCAAACATTTGAAACATGCAGAGTGTACTCATCTATTACTAACAGTACTCTGAAGTCCCCCTCTTTCATTGTAGATGTAAAATAAATGACATTTTCTGTGACTTTTACTCGTTTTTCCTTTATTGATATGATATTACCATATTCATTAATTAACGTATTATTAATGTGATATTACTGTATCCATGGACATGCCATTGAGCATTAACAAGAACCTTGTCCACTGCAAGCTTCATATCAGCAGCTATGTAGCATTTCTTCTGTATCTGTAAGCTTACAGGATGGTTTGTAATTTCGCATTATTTTAATAGAGTCTAGTGATTTCACTATAACAAAAAAGATCATGAAAAACATACCTGAAACAGAAAATAATGTTTTAGTGACAACCATCATATGTTTTGAAGAAATGAATCATAGTTTAGGTCAATTACTTTTCATTCTATGATGCCTTTGCATAATTCTATATACCGGTAGGTATAGCATTCTATGTACAATTTTGTGATGACCGATGATGCACTAGTTTTTCGATAAGTGAATTTTTTTCAAAATTCTTTGTTGTTAATCAATTTTATTGTTAACTGGAGCCTTTGCTAACTGAGGTTCTAGTGTAAATGCATTTTTAAGGGTGTCCCTAATTACCCTAGGGGGGTGTCCCTTTTTACCACGTCGCGTGGAAATGGCTGCCATTTTTTTTTTGAATGAGATAGGCAAATTCTGTCAATTACGTTTTCAAGCCGACACCTGGGTGCAACTTTTATGTAAGTAAAATTTTTCTATACGGTAAATATTTTTTTTGCTCCAGACCTTAGCAGAGGTACTTTTCCAAAATCGCACTTTTCACACTTTTTTTCAGCAACTTTTTAGAGATAGTTAATGTTTGATTTCTTGACTAGCTTTATACATAATAGATAGTAAAATGTTGAAGTTTACGCCACTATTTTTAATTTTGCAATATTTTGATTAATTTAGCTGCTACAACATTTCTATGAAATGTGGGATGCACATCCCTATTTACCCCGCCCGACCCTTTTTACCCCATTTGACGGTACTACTTGCAAGACAGTGGACACAATTGAGCACTCTCTGCTGCATTGTCAGCAACACGCGCAGCCCAGACAAGACGTGGAAACTAATTTAAGACATATAAATGTACAATTTTCCCTGTGTGAACTTTTGGGGGGAGGGAACTTTAATGATGGTGTGCTAAGGAAAATCTTTCAATTTTTGACTGTTTACATTTTGAAATCAGGGAGGCTCAGCAAACTTAAGATAAGTGTCAAAATATCAAAATGCAGGTTATATATAATATGTATGAGTGTATCTATGTATATTGTACATGTTTTTGTACGTGCATAATCTATGTCATCCTATGTATATAAATCCATCTAACTTAACTGTTAAATCTAGTGCTCAGTTCTGAGAAGCAATGTTCATGTCATGTGTTACTTTTCCGAGTAACTGCACACAGTCATCTGTGTTCTGCGTACATGTAACTTATCCATGTCATGTGTAAATTTTCTCTTACATGCTGTCAAGCTCATCCATCACCTCTATTGACCTTGTACAAACAAGGACAAAGAGGCCAGCTTTCCTTACCAAGAAGTCCAACATAACACAAGCTCTCAGGCCCAACGGTCATCCTTGTGGTTGTCCTGTGGCTTTCAGTCCACCCAACGTGGACACCTTGAAAAGAAGAAGAACACACTTTATTTAGAATTACACAGCATAGTTCTTGTAAAGTTCTTCAAGGGGGCATTTTTGTCCCAAAATACTCTTCACAGTGAAAACCATGAT